>NW_010191453.1:0-5885 GCF_000695765.1 Mesitornis unicolor
GAAAAAAAATAAAATAATGACATAAAATAAAAATACTAAAATAAAGAATAAAAAATTAAAGAAGAATTCATGGGCCTCGTTATAGAAAAGAGCCACTTCACATGGTCATGAGGCTTCTGCGCAAGTGGAAGGGATGAAGGCCGCCCCGAGGGGTAGGGTTATTTACGGCACCTCGCCATGAGCGTGTCGGGACTCCTCCACAAAGCATCGCTGCTGGGATCGTCCTCCCAGCGCACCCCTCAAACGCGCTGCCCTTGTGACTGCGTCCTCCGCTGCCTCGCGGTCCGAGGCCGCACCAAACAACGGCTCCTTCTTTTCCACTTTAATTCCTTCCTCCATGGAGCTAAACCCTTCTACAACCCCCAGAGTTTGACATTTTTGGCTGGTTTTGGCATTTTTTTCCTTAACTCTCTCCCCAGTCTTGCCCGAGGACATCCCCTCCAACGCCAGAAAGGCCACTTCTTGCTGAAATCTGCAAAACAGAGGCTAAAAGTCAAGGCTTACCAATTTTCTGCTCACCATCCTGCTCACCATCCTGCTCACCTCCTTCATTATTTACCTGACGCATGAAAATAATGAGAATTACAATCAAAATGGAAGTAAAGAAGAAGCAGTGTGAAAATTCTGAAATACTTGTGTGGAATACTTGTTTTCCACTTAAATTTGAGAAGAAACTTCTTCTCAGTGAGGGTGCCAGAGCACTGGCCCAGGCTGCCCAGAGAGGTTGTGGAGTCTCCTTCTCTGCAGACATTCAAAACCCGCCTGGACGCCTTCCTGTGCAACCTCATCTGGGTGTTCCTGCTCCAGCAGGGGGATTGGACTGGATGAGCTTTGGAGGTCCCTTCCAATCCCTAACGGTCTGGGATTCTGGGATTCTGTGAAATATGGAAAATCCACCAGAAATTAAGCACATATTGCGTCCTTGGTGCAGGGAAGACCGGAGAACAGGAGCATTTTGGCCACCGGGTGTATGCATAAATCACGCTTGATAATGAAAAAAAATGAATGCTCTGTTTGCCAGTACATTCCCACTAGAAACATGTTGATTTGTTTTCAAAGCAATGCAATGTACATATTGCCTTTATGAGATGTGATCCAATACTATTTTAAACACGTGATCTTTAGCCAGTGAAAGTTACACATCTGAAGAGATCGTAGAATTAGAGAATGGTTTGGGTTGGAAGGGATCTTAAAGGTCTCCCAAATTCAACCCGTCCATGGGCAGGGACACCTCCACCAGCCCAGACTGCTCCAAGCCCTGTCCAGAGGGGCAGAATCCCCTCCCTGGCCCTGCTGGCCACGCTGCTTCTGATACAGCCCAGGATAGGGTTGGCCTTCAAGCACATATTGCCAGCTCATGTTGAGTTTTTCATCAACCGACACCCCCAGGTCCCTGCATTTTGGAATTGCTTAGGAGTGTACGTAGATACACGGGTAGAAACTTGTACTGGAGACAGCATGCTTGAGAAAGTGCTCCTCAGGGTCTCCTGTTGCACAGGCAGAAGTTCCCATCGCTGTGGTGGTGGGACATTGCATGGCTAAAGCAGCATAATCTGAGCCCAAATCCATTGGAGTTTGCAGCAAGTGCTTTGAGGGCTGCAGAGAGCGTGGTCCTCCAGTGAAGAGGGCTCATGACCAGCACTCTGAGGTATTACAGTGCTGAGACCTGAACCAGGAGCTCTGGAGCTCGGGCTGTGCATGGGGGCAGATGTAACAGGCTGCCCTCACATAGGAATGAGTGCTCCTGAATGAAAACTCTGCCATGCTTTGGTCTGTAGACAACTGTGAGTGGGATCACAGATTCATTAAGGTTGGAAAAGTGGGATCACAGAATCATTAAGGTTGGAAAAGTGGGATCACAGAATCATTAAGGTTGGAAAAGACCTCTAAGATCACCAAGTCCAACCATTTAGATGGCCTTTACAGTCCCAGCCCAAGCCACAGGGCTGCAACGCAGACATCTGTGTAAATTAGCACAAGAAAATCCCATGCTGAAACGTTCTCCATGCAGAGAAAACCCCTGGGACTGGCTCTGTGCTGTCAATGCCTCAGGCCAGCTGAGATGATGGCTCCCACCCTTTGAAACAGAGGCAGTGCTGTTGAATAAATATCAAATAACCTGGAGCTGATGCAGCACGTCTGGGCTGGAGCAAGGACGGCGTTCGTGGTTTCGCAAAGACCATCGCCGCCTACTCGCTGCTGGAACGGGGTTCAGCCAAGGAATGCATTTTCTTGGCTCTCCCTGACTGCTCAGGGCTTACCCACGAGAATTTTTTAACACCAATCTCTGCACACTGTTAGCAAACGTGCTGGTCATATCGACTGCCTGAATCTCAAAGCTGTTCTGCGGAGATGGGTGTTATTCAACGGGCTTAAATAGCGTATTTATCTCCCAGTACCAAACAGAAGCTGACTCGCAGATGCCCAGATAGTGCCTCTACCTGTTGCTGTTTCTAAAACCATACTGCTGTAAAGACACCTCTTGGGAGTGGATTGCTGAAGAGTCTGCTCTGTTTTCCATCTGCATCCTCAAACACGACCGCAGCAGCAGCAGCTGCCTTTGTGTGTGCAGAGGAGATCCTTTTAACAAACAGTTGCCGCACAGGACAGCTCCACTCTTTAACAAATTTATCTTGATTTCGCAGGTGTCTCTTCACCTACCAGTGGTCTTGAACCTGTGTTTGGACATCAGAGGGAATGTGGTACCCATGAGCCACCCTGAGCATACTGCCTTTGCCGGCAGAGCATCCCTGGGTAGGGATCACAGAGTCACAGAATCCCAGAAAATGAGGAGTTGGAAGGGACCTGGAAAACTCCCCCAGTGCAACCCCTGCCACAGCAGGATCACCACAGCAGTCACACAGGAACACGGCCAGGGCTTTGGGGGTCTCCACACAAGGACACTCCACAACCTCTCTGGGCAGCCTGGGCCATGCTCCAGAACCCTCACACTCACAAACTTTGGCCTCATCTGCAGCTTGAACCTCCTGTGCTCCAGCTTGGGACCATTGCCCCTTGTGCTGCCATTGGACATCCCAGAGCAGAGCCTGGCTCCTTCCTCCTGACACTGCCCTTTCCCAATGGATCCCCAGGAATGAGGGCACCCCTCAGGCTCCTCTGCTCCAAGCTCAAGAGCCCCAGCTCCATCAGCCGCTCCTCAGCAGGAGATGTTCCACTCCCTCCAGCATCTCATCTCTGTGGCCCTGCTGGACTCTTTCAAGCAGTTCCTGTTGTTCTTGAGCTGAGGGCCCAGCACTGGACACAAGATTGCAGCTGTGGTGTGAGCAGGGCAGAGCAGAGCGGCAGGCGACCCTCTCTGCCCTACACCCACCCCTTCTCATCCAGGTGACCCCAGGATGGCGTTGGCCTTCTTGGCTCAAGGGCACATTGCTGGCTCATGGGCATCCACTGTCCACCAGGACCCTCAGGATGTGCAGGAAGTAATGTGCTGAATGGTTTGGGGTTTTTTTCCCCCCATTCTTCTGCCCCCCACCTTTCCTCCTCTGCTGCTTTTGCTCGGAGTGGACACTTGCACAATAACGATGCTAAGGAAAGCTCAAAGCTGCGGAAGAAAACCCAAAAAGCCTTTTTATATTTCTTGTCTAAATCACAGCACATTTTACATTTTAGCAATGTTAATTTAAACTGAAAAACAAAAACAAAAACAAGCAAAACCGATCGCCCGGAGCTTTTTGGATTATAACAAGACACTGTTTCCTCCCAAGAAGCCCCAGGGGTTACATAGCAATGTTCTTCTTGAGCCAAACGTGACACTGCCTCGAGCAGCTGCGCAGGGCTCAAATTGCAGTGGCAGTCGCCCCAAATTGTGCCACGGGGCTGAGCTTTTACAGCGGGAGCCCAGAAATGTGAGACCCTCTGGGGCTGCAGATGGGGTGGGAGGACAATTTGTACCCCAGGCAGGGGCAAGAGGATGGAGCCAAATATCTGTGGATACAGGAATCCAATCTCAATGATCTAATGGTCCCTCCTTGCCTCTGTCTCCATGAGCTGTATCCCATAAATCCCACATAAAACAGAGCCCTGCGGTCCCATCTGTTCCCTTTTTGCCTTCCTTCTCCCTTCTCTCTCAGCCCTTCCACCCTCGCACCCCAGATTTTACAACTCACCCCACTAAGTGAAGGCTGCTGGGGGTGTCCTCCCAGCAGATTATTCCTCCTGCGTGTGCCTCCCAAAAAACATGCCCTGGTGATACGCCTCTCGACGGAGTTACACTGATTTAAACAAGTGAGGAGCGAGCATTCTTCCTTCCAAGTTTCTTTCACTCCAAAAATTGGTTTAATCCTTTATTAAGCCCTATAATATGCAGGTATCTGTGGCTGTACCAGAGTTAAGTAGCATGAAGCTATTAATCTCGCTTTAGTGGTCAGAGGTGTGGACTAGTCATTTATTTTCAAGCTCTGAGGCGGTTTGAGCTGCTTGGAGGAAGGAAGGAAGGAGGGTTGGACCGGATTATTTCTTCCAACCTAATTTTTTCTGTGATTTCACTTTCCTGCTTGCTCCGTCCATAAGACAACACATCCCTGTACTTGTGCCTGCTCTGTGTCTAATTGTGCGTCCTCCTTTTTTAGGCATCTCCTACTCTCTAGTGCTGTTACTGCAACCTCTAGCAAAACACCTGCTCCAGCGTTGTCATTATCCTGGGCTTTATCATCCCAATTAAACTTTGCCCAACTATTTTGCACCGGGGTGCAGGAGGCGTTTGGAGAACTGGTTTTAATTTAAAATCACTGTGTCCGTACTGGTTTGGCCCGTCACGATAGGAGGAAGCAAAAGGTGTCGATGTAATCTGGAAAGCCCAGTTCCTTATGGGCTGTTTCAACAGGGCATGGACAAGCCTACGGGAAGGTTTCACTCTCGTTAAGCTGCGGGCACAAGTTTAACAACAGGTCGAGCCACTCCCATGGAAGTCAGTTGGACCATTCACCTTCTTAATTACAAGTCCTTGTGTAAAAGCTTGGATAAAGTGTTGTTTCATAAACTTTGGATAAACGCTAAGCTCCAGATCCCAGAGGACCCGTGTTTGCTGAACCCAAATTAGCCCGAGGTGGTTCAACAATGTGGTTTACATCTGTTCTGCGAGCACAGCCCCCAACCCATTATTAAATTGATTTAAACCAGCAGAATTTCACCCAGGGAAGTCAGCAGCCTAGCCCATGTCATAGCCAGCACTCAGTGCTGCAGCCCCAGTTCTCTTTTTGCTCCTATTATTTAAAAAGAGAGGCTCTCCCATAGCTGATGGTGTCAGACTGGTGTGAAACTGGAGCTTTTCCAATGCTGGACAGGCAATGCTCCAAAGCCCAGAGCCTCACCCATGCCAGTGCAATTTGCAAGACAACTCAAAAACGAGACCTATGAAACCCAAGATGATGTAATTTAACACATAATTTAACTCCATTCCTCATCCGTGAACATACAGATCCAGTGCACTTCTGCTGCAACAGCCTCCAGTGTAAATCTGGCTGAGAGTAAGCAAGGTGGAAGAAACTTCAGGGCCAGTACCACTAAGGGGGTAGGCTTAAAAAAAGACACTAAGGCTTTGAGAAGAAAGATGCTACAGATGGAGAGGAGCCCAAATGCCAGACTGATGCATTTCTCTTCTCCTACAAGTCAGGATGAGGGCACTTGTGCTTTCAGAGACTTTACTGTTCCTAATAGCTGCATGAGACTCAATGGAGAGCTTGTTTTGGGGACCAGCAGCCCAGCACAGCACAGAAAGGTCACCAGACTGAGCATGGTAGAGCTGGAGATGTGGATCCCCAGGGTTGTTTTTGTCAAGAATACCAAGAAGTCAGCGGTGGAAAGGACTTTGCACCGGCGGGCTTTTTAGCAGGGTGTTTTCCTGTACAGTCATACCAAGTCTTCAG
>NW_010191453.1:5916-11601 GCF_000695765.1 Mesitornis unicolor
CTCTCCTGAGAGCTACTAATGATCATGCTGGTTCGTTAGCTTCAGCTGGGGAGCAGGTGCCTGAAAAACCACAGCCAGCCCTGCTCTATCCCAAGGAGAGAAGTGAATGTGCAAGAGGCGCAAACTTGAGCTGTGATTTTTGACACGGCGCCACCAAAACAACCCTGAAGCCCAAGGCTGGTGTATGCTTCTTTCCCGGTCATAGCCAGGGAAGGTGGTTAAGGCTTCAAGCAGCTGAGAAATTAGAGATTGGCTTCTTCTCTCACATGGTGAATAGCACACAGTCGTCTTTCCCAAGAGCTAGAAGGGGTCAGCTTGATGTGTGAGCCAGAGGGAAGAAGAAGGAGAGCTGGTAGCAGAGCTAAGAGGCAGAAGCAGAGCTCAGCAGTCTCTATGAGTATGTTTATGCTCCAACTCCTCAATTAATTGCTGCTTGTTGGTGGAACTGCACCCAGCAGAGGTTGGGTACTGCACAGGGTCTGTCTGTGCAGCAGCCAAAAATGCACCTGCCTCCCTGGAGCGGTGCCTGACCCCGCTGTGATCCCTCTGACAGGGTGACTCCGGTTCCTGGGTGGTGCGAGGCAGGAATGGTGCCAGAGGCTGATTAGGGAAGGTGTTTCCATCGCGGTGACGTGAGTCAGCCAGAGCCGGGCAGCACATCAAGGGCAGCAATCGCGTTTCCTTGTAGCAGCAGTCGATGAGGGTTGGGCAACTGCTCAACTCCCTCCAGAAAGGGCAAAGATACTTGACATTGAAGTGCTGGAGTGCGTCCAGAGGAGGCCACAGAGATGATCCAAGGGCTGGAGCAGCTCTGCTATGGAGACAGCTGAGAGAGCTGGGGTTGTTCAGCCCGAGAAGAGAAGGCTGCGGGGGGACCTTATAGCGACCTTCCAGGACCTGAAAGGCACCTATAAGAAATCTGGGGAAGAGCTGTTCACTGGGGCATGGAGCAATAGGATGAGGGGGAATGGTTTTAAACAACAAAAGGGCAGATTTAGGTTGGATCTGAGGAAAAAGCTCTTCCCCATGAGGTGGTCGATCAGTGGCACAGGTTGCCCAGAGGTGATGCAGGCCCCATCCCTGGAGATATTCAAGGCCAGGCTTGATGGGGCTGTGAGCAACCTGATCTGGTACCAATGTCCCTGCTGACTGCAGGGTTGGGCTGGATCAGCTGTAAAGGTCCCTGCCAACCCAATACATGCTGTGATTCTGTGATTTTATGACGAGGAAGGGGTGTCCTTGCAAGAGCCTCTACAAATGAGCTGAGGAGGAGAAGATGATGGGGAGACATGAATGAAAAGCATCTCCCTCCCTCCCCTTGCTCCCTCTTCTTCCTCTCCAATCTGATCTCTCTACGGGAGCTGAAACCTCCTCAAACACAGCCAGCACTGTCTGCTTCCTTGTCTGCCGATGCACCCTTGGTGTTGTTAGCAGGGTAGGAGTCTGGCACCCATGGTGGGGCTGCCAAGGTCAAACATAGCAGAGATGCTGCTCTGCGGAGCGTCTGGCATGGCCCCTAACAACACACAGCCTGTCTTTGCCGTTTTTGTTCAGGTTTTTGTTTTGAACACACAAAACTGCCTCGCCTCCCTTTATCCTTCCCAAGAATACCCCGCATAATCACAGCAGCTCCTCTCTTTTCAGCCCCCGAACGTGCGGAGGGTCACATTGTACCCGGCTTCATCGGCAACACTGAATGCCTTTCGTTATCCTCTCGCTGGGCTCCGTTTTGGAAGGAAGGAGGGCAGACAGAGCTATTTTTATGGCATCCAGGCTCTCCCCAGACTGCATCTAACTCACTATTGTTGGTCAGTGATCTTTCAATTACTTGCTACACTCGGGACTTTGCTCTGTTCTTGCAAAAAAAAAAAAAGGGCTGATGTATTCAACACGCTCTTTCCAAAAGGAGGCTGGAGTCGGACGGCCAGGCTATGCAGAAGAGTTGCTCGCAATCAAAGCCTTTCTTTTTATAAATATCAGAGTTTGAAAGTGCAGTTGCCTTTTTTTTCCTGCAGCAAATGTACCATTCTGCGGTAGTTTCCAAAAAAATATCTGTCAGCGATGGCGCACTGAAGTGATTTTTCTGCTTTTGACTTCTTCCTTCCTTTTTCCTCCTTACTCTTTAGGCAATACCCCGATTTTCATGATGAAGCCGGAGGTTATCTCAAAATACACCAGGATTTCAGAGAAGTGACTTTACAGAGCTGATGGCTCTGGGCTGGGAGCCACACTTTCCAGGTTTGGACCCAACTTTAGTCCCTGGTCTATACAAATCGACATTTTCCCAAACAGATGCTCTGTTTTCATAGTTACCCAACTTGAGGCAATCAGAGGTTGGTCTTCAAAGCCTGTGCATCCTCCCACTAAAATCAGATGGAGATGTGGAAGTCAAATATTTCCATAAAGCCCTTTCAAGACACGACCTGAGAACAGAAAATCTACAAGGAAAACAGAAGCAGAGCAGATACACTGCGAATAACTCAGCCACTGCAATGCTTTTTGCTGAATTGGGATCAATCCAGGAGCCTTTGCGGTGCTACAGAATTGTACAGTATGAAATATTGTTGCTTTTGAATTAGATATAAACCCAAAGTCCTAACATTTGTAATCATCAGAGCTCTTTTAGGGCTGGGCACAGAGACTGCTGATATAACCCAGGTCTATGTGGGGTTGTTACCATTAACCACCATTTCCAGGGTTAACTTTGAAAGGCTGTAAGGTTCATCATTTCCTTTCCTAATTGCTGAAGTTCAAATAAAGTTTTCTGTAGTTTCCCCTTACCCTAAAAATGAAGGCTCTAAAGCAGCTGTAGGCATTCTTCAGTTATTCATCATTATCATGCCTGCAAATCTATCAGACCTTTGTCCCGGCAGCGCTTTAGTTACTGTATTTTGTTCCTTATTAAGTGTATTTTTGAAGGACCTTTGGTCATTACGTCCAGATCTAAATGAAGGAAAAAGAGAGGTCAAGCTAGACTTCGAGCAAACTCCGAGTCCATGCCTGAATGTGCTTTATAATCAGACGTGTGCTGCCAAATGTGCTCATGGCAGGATTTCCAGGTGGGTGGGCAGAAAATAGAGGGTTTAGAAAAAGGGAAGCTTTGGAGGAAAAGCTCCTCATTTGCATGAGAGGATTCGTGCCAGTGTGAGGTCCAGGACATGATTACAGAAACCAAATGAAAACAAGGGTGAGATGTTTGCAGGAAGACTGAATTCAGGAGAGTCAAAAACCCCACACAAAACTGAAGCAAGCCCTTGAAATGACCCAGGGAGTGTTCTGAAGGAAGATCACGTGGCGGTTGTTAAGTGTAGGGTTGGCTCACACACCTCCCCAGACAGCGACCGAGCATCTCAAGTGAATATGTTTTAGTCTGGGTCTGATCTTGTTTTTCAGACTTCACCAGAGCTACAGAGGCACCGAGAGGAGTGAAGCTTTGGGGAAAATTGGGTTTTGCTTCAATTAATCTTTGTTGTTCAGCCTGAAGTTGCATTTCATGAGAAAAGCTTTAGTGCTTCATCTGAGCTGCTTTTTGCAGCTTCTTTTTTGCTATTTTCTTCAGCCTGGGAAGGTGAGGAATTTTCTGGTGGTGTGCAAGGGATGATCTCAGTGCTGGATGGTGGGATATCCCTTTCCTTTCTCCCCCTGTTTGTTGAGCAAGGAGGATGATTTGGATGGGGAGCAAGGACACGCTGCTGGAGCCACCCTGCCCCGTGCCACCTGGATACAAGCGGGGCAGCTGGAAGTACCTGCAACAGAAAGGATGGGGCTGGGAGACGCTGAGGAATTTGGGATCTCAGATCTGGGCATGTGGGCAGAGGTTGCAATGGGTGGAAACAGCAGTTTGGGCAAGGAGCAGAAGAACTGGCGATGCTGGGTTATGAGCTAATTGGAAATAGCTGCTTCCAGCCCCTTGGGGAGGGAGTTATTTCTGGAGTTTTGGGCTTCTGTGAAACAGCTCATCTCAACGGATAGGAAAAAACATGTATAAATGGAGCGTTATGGTTATGGCTCCAAGTGATTTTTGACCCCAGATATCACCATGACTTGATCCATGTTGAGTTGTGCAGATAAACAGACCAAGGAAGCAGCTTCCCAGGGCAGCTCCATTGTTTACACAGCCCTGATCTCCAGCTCAGCCGTGACTCAGCCACCAGCAATGATGCTCCGACCTTATTAATATCAATGGGAGTCTTCTTAACGAGGACATAATTTCACCCCAGAGGCCAATTCATTAATTAGCATCTCTGGCTATCCTGTCATTGGGCACATGAAGAGGGTAGTAGCTTGCCTTATATACTGAGGAAATATTTGCTGAGTAAATACACATTCAAATGCACCTGTAACGACGACATGGAGAGCCATAAAAGTTTGGTAGCAAGAGTGAAAAGAGGCGATTGTGGCTCCTCACCCCAAACATAATTCAGCGCTGGTGGTACTTGCTAATGGTAAAGTCTTGTCTAAAATCAGTGATGAAGGAAATGCTTGCTTAAGAATTAGTTGTTGATGTCAAGTGCTGCGTGAAGTCGTGCGAGAGTCACTTAAGTGCTGTTCTGATGGCATTATTGGTTTTTAGCTGTGATAGCCGGGACTCTTCCATCCCTCAACACAATCTCCTTGCTATCTGTGTTTTGCAAAAACACCATTGTCCTGCAGCGCCTGTTGCCAGGAAAGGGTGTTTTAATCATTCTAGCACATCCAGTATGAAATATCTCTGTTTTCCAAAATAAAAATAGCTCAGCCTGCACTCTGGGCTAACCTGACTCTTCCCCTTCCAAACCATATTTTCATGTAGGAAAGTTGTCAGCTAATAAAAAAAAAACCCCAAAAAAAGAAGTGCATTTGAACATTCTTCGCAGTTAAAATGGAACAGATTAAACTTAATTTAAAAGTAATGATCTCCCACAGTTAATGTTTCATGCAGACAGCGACAGGGCACAGTGTGATCAGTAACAAGGTCAGGAAAGGATTTATTCTATTGTGCAACACTCATGGATGTTAGTGCTCTCTGAAGTATTCCAGATTGGCCACTGGCAGCTGCTGGATGCTCCATTAGCTGGACTATTGGCTTGAACTCTCTCCCTACTCTCATTTGCTGGATGATCTTTCTTAACTCTGCATTTAAGAGAGTTAAAAGTTTGCTTGATAAAAAACAAGCACCGCACAGATCTGATTATTTCAGCTATTTGGTAGAAAACCTTTCCCTTGACCAATTTTAAGGAAAAATGATCAGAAAAAGTGTGGGAGAGATATAAGGAGAGATGGCTTCTTGTGTTTTTCCACCTAGCTGGGAAAAAAAAAACCAAAACCCACAAATTATTGAGCACACAAGCAGCTCTTCAAGTCTGACACCGATGCAGAGCAGTTCAACTGAAGTCCAGGACGGGAACAATTTCCCCAAGTTCATTCTCACCACATTAATCCATGTTTTTACTTTCAGTCTCTTGAGCAACAAGTAGCTATGTTTGGCAAGAAAGCAGGCAGCAGGTGTTGTGAAAAGAAAAGTACTGTTCTTTCTGATAGCTGCGAGCGAATACAAACAGATGTGGGGAGAGACAAAGCAGAGGATGGAGGAGATATTTGACAGCGGATGCCGATCCCAGGCCTGAGCTGGTAATATCTAATGCACACATACAGCACAGAAGCCATATCTATATCTATATCTATATCTATATCTATATCTATATC
>NW_010191453.1:11622-13472 GCF_000695765.1 Mesitornis unicolor
TATCCATATCCCTATCTCTATACCTATATCTATATCCATATCCATATCCATATCCATATCCATATCCATATCCATATCCATATCTCTACCTCTATCTCTATCTCTATACAGAAATATATGTATTTTAAAAAATTGTATATATAAAAAATAGATGCCTGTCTGCGGTATAGCCTAGAAGGTATCCATAAGCTGTCTCTCATCTCTCACTTCTTTTTGGTTTTTGGATATCGGGTCAGCCCAGCCCAGCATTTTTAAACTCAACCCACGATTCCATCCCCCTTCCTGGAGCCTCAAGCAGAAAAGGCAAAATACACGAACGATGGCTTTGTTACACTGATGCTTGACTGACAAGAAGACACAAACTGGTCTTTAGAGTGTTTTCTTTCTTATCTGCTCAATACCCTTCATTATCCCTGGTAACTCACTTAGAAATCACCGAGGCTCCCACTGAAGAGCCTCCTTCAGCTCAGACAGGTAACTGATGTTTTGATTTCTTAACACAAATGAACTATTTCAATACGGCGAGCTGGTATTTCCATCTAGTCTGTTGTCTGGCTTCACATTACTGCACCTAAACTCTGGTCATGCCTTTTTATAGGGAAAAATGTGAATAGTATCTTTCTTTTTTTGCCTTTCGTTAACAAAAAATTATCAGCTGTTGGTTTGCAGCAAGGTATTCAATTAACTACTGGAATAACTGGAACAGATTAATGGAGACAGACCAAACATCTACCCCAAAACCCCAACATCGTCACCTTTCTCACTCCTTCACCCCAATGAAAAATGAAAAGCTTGATCATTTCAAGTAGCATCAGTGCCTCTGCTCCACCCTTCCTGCCACAAATGTAACCCTGTTAGAGTGTTTAGAAATGTCTGCTGATTTGCCCACAAACTCAGTAGAGGACCAGAGATTTAACTGCTTTACTTCTTCCTCCCTCAGTTGGTTGCTGTTACGAATTAAGACCTAGAAATTGTTATGAGAGCATTAGCTTAACTGGTTTGTCAGGACAGGAAGGTATCCCTTTTTGCAGATCCTCATTTTTTTTGCTTACACAAATAGTAAGACAGGTGCATCTTCCCAATTTTAAACAGGAAATCTTCACTACCAAGTGATGATAAATGCCCCACGCTTGTGAGCTTGTTTTTTTGAGCCACTGTAACTCTTGCACGGACAGCAGACTGCTTATTTTGCTTAAACCAGACCTGATGATGGGAGATCTCAGCATTAACCAAGGTGTCACTTGGAAAACCCCAAAGCATAACCTGAGCATGAACAACTCCGACTGTAACTGCTCCCACTTCCAGCATCCCCTTCTCATTGCCCAAATCTCTGCAGCAATGGCAGGGGTGTTGGACCGGATGATCTTTAAGGTCCCTTCCAACCCAACCCACCTTGTGTTTCTATGATCCCTTGAATAGGGCAGCCCCCTCTCCACAGGGCAATCGCCGCTTCAGTTGTGTGGAGATCCTTGGGGATGGATCTGAAACCTTGTGTGTGAGGAGCTGGTGGGGTTTGCAGAGCTACAGAGCCATGGGTGGGAGACCCTGCAGAAGCAAGAGCAGCCACCTAAAACCCCCAAACTCAGCTTTTATCTTCTTTTCCTTTCCAGTCAGCGTCGACACCTCCCCACACGCCTCAGTGCCACCCTCCCCGGGCCTCCCCGCTCCCCATGGCTGCTGCAGGGGTAGAGTTTTGAGGGGCGTCTGGGGCAGCAGCACCTGGAGGGGCCAACCCCGGCTCAAAGGGCCCACGGACTGAGGGTGCGGGAACACCCCCAGGGAGGGCGGGAAACCCCCAGCTCTATGCTCCTCGATGGGGCAGAGACGCCCGGCGTCTGGCCTCTCTATCC
>NW_010191454.1:0-5916 GCF_000695765.1 Mesitornis unicolor
CCGGATTTATTCTCCCCGTTTTCGCAACACAAGGTGATGTATCTTTGTGACTGAGGACTGAAGGAGAGAAGGAAGGATTTCTGTCTAGCAAAAACTAAACTTCTCTTATGGTAATTTTTGACACTTATTCTTTAAATTTGCCTTAAAAGCTTTCTCCAAATTAAACATTCCTCAGTTAACAGTAAATTCTGATTCAGATGAAGTTCCTCATGCTCAGGGAATTGCTTTCATGTTTTCTTAGATCATTGTTCAATTGTTTTTCTGCAACCTTTTTTTCTAATCTCTGTAGTTTCTGTGTAGTAGACTGGCCTTTTGCCAGCTGGTTATATCTTCATTTCTATGAGATACGCCATTTAGGCTATGGAGCATAAAATATTTTAGTTTGCAGCGAAGTTAACTTTCTCTTGATTTGCCAAAGTTTTTTAGAGTTGTATTCTGCTGCCTTGTGCGTTTTAATTTTTTTCATGAAGCTTTTTCATATGCTGTTTTTTCTATGGAACTAAGTAATATTTCAATTAACTTTTAAACCAAAGGCTACTCATTTCATTCAAATCTATTTATTTCCTTCCTTTGGAGAACTTCGAATACTTATACATGATTTTTCCATGAAATTCTTAGAATTAGAGCTAAAAAGCAGTCCTTAATTATTGACTTAATCAATGAACACTAGTGTATTCACTTTCAGTTTTTTGTCCGCTCTTTATATTTGCAGTTTCCAAATGTTTACTAAAATTTCACAAATTTCAGAAGATACAAGTATTCTTCCAGACATACATATCAAAAGTGTATTTTTCTTTGTTATTTTGTCTCTATTTTATTTGGACATTCTAAGTCATCTCTCAAGAACAGGAATTGCGGCTTTGAGCTAAATCATCAGTTACAACCTATGAGTAGTCAATATGAGCAATTTGCAAACAATATAGAAGATAGTGGCATGCTGACATAGAGCAATTTGATGTACACCTACAAATGAAGAAAATTTGTTCACAAATGATTGATAAACACTAAACTTATAGTAAATCTTACTTGCAACATGTAATTTGACCTGATATACATGAAACCAAATTTCAGTTGATGTTGCTTAGCTTTTTTGTTAGACTTAACATTCCAGCTTCCTGTAATGACAGCAAAATGGATTTTATTTTAGAGCACAACCTTCATAAACTGTTTCAATTTCAACTGAATGACTGCTCTATCCAGCTGCATCCTACATGTTTTTCACTCACCACATATGCAATTCCTTATCCTTTAATATAATTAACTCATTCACTGTTATTTCAGATTCCTCTGCGTTTTCATTTCCAGTCATCATATATCTATGTCCTCCAGCTGATTATATGCAGGGACTTAATGTAGCCAAAACTGTATGCTTGGGCTGCATCAAGGACAGTGGCACAGCATAAAGCCTGTGCAGGAGGGCTCTGGATCTGTTTGCTGTTGGTGTGACAACTGTAGTTGCTCTCCACTGCAGCACAAAAGTGTTCTGATGCCACGTGGCCACCTGGACCTACACAGATCTCTCTCAAGGAAGGGTAATGTTCTGCATCTGCTTCTCCCTCCCTATGACAAGTTGATTATGAGGACAGACCAGGACAAGTAGGATGTGGATCTACCAACCTGTGGGACCTCAACTTGTGATTGCATTTCAGGGCCAAATTTGCTAAGGAAAACTGAATCAGGTAGCTATCTGCAGCTGCCATTTTTGTAGTTTGGCTTGTCAGTCTCTAAAAATGGATTCAAAGATATTTCTGTAATTGGGAGACAAAACTACAGGGAGCTATCTTGAAGGAAATAGAATTTTGTAATGGCAAATAAAACACCGTTATGTGCTGTAGAATGACTGAATTTATTATGCTACAAATGAATAAATTATTTTTTTAATAATCATAAGAAATAATTACTTTTTAGGTATCATATAAGCTATTACCTATCTTAGTAATTTTTTTTTGCATTGGAAAAAACCTACTCTCATTAGCATTTTTGCATAGATAAACAAAATGCTTTTGAAACCAAAAGTACTTGGTAGCTAGAAAACTGCTGATTAGAACAGTATTTCTTTGTGTAGAATAAAGTGACCACCATGACCTTTATGTCAATAGTAGCATTTTCAGGACTTTTTTGCAATCCCACTTTAAAAAAAGTGTTGGCAATGGCATTTCTGACTTCCAGATCTTTAAAAGTTGACAAACACAGTAGTTGCAATTGTTTTGTGGTGCTTATATAAGTATGTACTGGGGCATGCCCTGTTTAACATTTGTGTATATCAAACACTATGTTTATTCTACATAGGTGATTATTTTTTTAAATGAAGCACGCAAACCTAGAAACTCCATATCCTTTGAAGGAAGTGCATCTCACCTAAGGGAGAGAACATGCTGTCTCTTACACTTACTTGTTCTGTGGGTGTCAGAAGGCAAAGAGGAGGGAAGAGAAGGTGAAAAACAGTCCCTTTTAAAAATATTTAATGTAAGCATTAATTATCTTCAAAAATTAAAAGGATTCCTCTGGCAATAGCTACAAAGAGTCTGATGCTCAAAAGGGGCATGGGGTGGCAATGAGACATGAAAAGCTGTGAGTTTGTACTTCTCGTTCTCCTCTGTACCTCCCACTGAACGTCCTTAACAAAAGAAAAAAAATATTTCAGTTAGCAGTCTTTCCACCCCTGAAGGGAACTTGCTGTTATATATATAAGCATATATATGTGCCTAAACAGAATAGCCACAGTGTATCATTACCTAGCAATACAGCATCTATTACCTACCAATAGAACGTAGAGAAGAAAATGCAACCCTGATACACAATTATTAGGCAGATGTTAAGTATTTGTTTGAAACTACTGTCTATGTTTACCATGTCTCAGCATCAGGAGGTTCAATTTAAACATAAGGATAAACTCCTTTACTTTAAGGGTGCCAGAGCACTGGACCAGGCTGCCCAGAGAGGTTGTGGAGTCTTCTTCTCTGGAGACATTTAAAACCTGCCCATACATGTTCCTGTGTGACCTGGTCTGGGTGATCCTGCTCTGGCAGGGGGTTGGACTGGATGATCTTTCGAGGTCCCTTCCAACCCCTACCATTCTGTGATTCTGTGATCAGTTGGCAATATCAATATCAAAATTTAGAGGATGATAACCAGTTGGGAATATCAATATCAAAATTTAGAGGATGATAACAAGTTAAAAATAATAGTCATTTATAATTTAATTTATTACTACTTTCTCAAATTCTGGAAGAGTGCTTGAGATAATCAGACAAAGATATATGAGGATAATCTAATTCATTAATAGTTAGAGACTCCAATTGAGACTCCAATGTATTTCTGGGCTTGATTATAGATCTCTAAAATATTTATTTCCAGCTACATTAATTGGTAATTTGGTAGAAGAAATTACAGCAAATTAACTTCTAATAATCATATTTTACCGAATGTGTTTGTAACTTCTGATTTGAGTATAGAAAGAAAGAGTATTTAAGTGCATTAACCCTAGTCCACAGAGGGTACTATTGAGACTGTACCCTCGGACCGCTGTCTGGACTGCAGACTTGGGACCAAATGCCGTGTCCTGTGGTGGTAGCTCAGGCAACTTTTAGACTTCATCTAACTAGGCTGTTCCTGAATCTATCTTTACACTTAGTTGTTTGGCTTTTTCCGGTCTTGTCCCTACCCAACTGGAAAAATTGGCTGGTGAGTCAAATGATGAGGCCACAGAATGAAACACGCCTTTAGAAGTCAGGCACAAGCTGCAAGTGACTTTTGGTCAGTCTTTTGAGTCTGATATATCTGAGTTTGAGACTAGGTCTGTGGATCCAAGCATTGGATTAAGTTCTGCTGGCTACTTATGTAGAAACACAGTTCTGACTGACTAACCTAAAGAAAGTGTTTAGCAATTAAAAATTAATTACTGTTAACTTTTTACTTAGCAATTAAAACACTACTGAATTAACTATTGGATTTGAATGGACTTCCAAAAATAATTAGAATTATAGTTCTCCATTTAAGAAGTGAAAAACTGATACCATTTCTTCCTTCCATTCCCTCCATCTTTTGACACACATACAAAAGACAAAGATCCTCAAAATGATCTGGCAACAAGTGAAAGAAGACCTGAAGGCCAGGCTCCATCCAATGGTTGGAAGTGATTAAGAAAATCACCATTCTGTATCTACCAGATGATTACTGAATAAGTTAGGGTAGCAAAGTTGCAGCTTAATAGGTCACATTCTTCTTATTTTCATGTATTTACATATCTGGGGCAATGCAGCAGGTGACAATCCTGCGTGAAGAAGGTTGGAAGAACTAGATCACAGACACACAGCAAATATTAGACAATGCTATTCTTGGCAAGTTTTTAAAAAGTAATAACCAATTTTAACTAACATTAAAAATTTTATAAGCATATAGGTATACATGAATGAGATATTTACACTGCACTGGGACATTACTTTCTAGGTATCAGAAGTCTGAAGTAAGAACTCAATTATTTTTATCTTGGCAGTTTATTATGTTTTAATTTTCCTACTCCCTCTGCAATCTAAGTTAATTCAGTGGGTAACACATAATTCATAACAGCTTTGAAGTATTTGTCTGTATCTTTTTTCATAATTGAATGTGAACTTTTTTATCTGCAGCAAATTCACAAGTTTTCTATTATGGATTCTTACAGTAACATATAGCATATTTTCCCAGACCTGATGGTATTTACACTGGAGTTTGGAGTATCTGAAGTGAGTTTAACATTTAGAGTAATCATGAATAGTTATGTGATGATGCTCAAACCTGAGAACAGCAGTGAAATACACTTCTTCACATACAACATATATCTATGCAACAAACGGGTCTGACAAACGCAGATCTCCAGGCTGTTCTTCTCCGGGATGTCATACTGAACTTGAGTGAACAATTTTACTGGATAACACCATTTGCTAGGTCTTTAAAATGTCAGGTTTTATAATTGCTTTAATATGTTTATTATTGGCACTATTTTTTTTGCACTGAATTCTGCAAATGGTTCAGCCTACTGACCTAGGATTGCCAGTGCTTGATATGATCTTCTGCTGTTTAGTTTTGATGAGGCTCAAACTTCCTTGCATGATCACTTTCCCTGACTGAATAAGCATACCTCACAGAATAAATATTCTAGATAGTATTACCCCCCCAAAAAATTCTGATTTTTAAATCTAATTTTAAAAAACCCAAACAAACCCAACAACTTGCTACCACTATTTGGCAATATTCTCTGCCTTCTGAAATAGTATGCTAATACTGTTGGTAAGACCATTCATCAGGGCCACAAACAGAACTAGTAAACATTAAAAATATGAATGACTATTCCTGGAAAAACATTTGCACTATTTATATTAGGTCTAATAATGAAAACTTATGGCAGCAAAAGCACTCAAATTCATACTGAAGTGATTCACAGTGAAGAAATGTTTCTGTGGACAAGATGAACAGCATAGCCAGAAAGAAATTTCTAACAGCTACAAAGACTCTAACAGAAGCAGACATTGTGGCAGTAGAAAACAAATTGCCCGCTATTGTGAATCCTATTATTTTCTCAATGTGCCTAAATAGCATACTCCCAGGACTCCCACTGACATTACTAGCGTGGAAATGGAATATTATTGTGAACGCATTTTCAAAATATTATAGAAGCCAATAGGGTCCCCCACTGTCTACAGAATATGCAATATAAGCTACCAAGCTCTCCCTCTCCTTTAGTATCAAAAAACATGTTTCTTACACAGAGAGAGCCTGATTTTTGGTAAGGCCTCTGTTTTACCACAATAAATATAAGTAAATGTGACTAGTGCATTCCCAGGTTTAGAAGACATTTTTACAACCTGATTTCCATTTGACTCATACAGCCTGCTACGGTTTTGACATGTTTCAATTTCGTCACAGGACTTTTCCCTA
>NW_010191454.1:5947-34105 GCF_000695765.1 Mesitornis unicolor
GTTGCGAGGAAATTAAGATGTCGTGGCTGAACATCATATTCATCGCTTCACGCTCACCCATGAACAGCTGGAGATGATTCCAGATCAGTTGTTTCAGGTACAAAACAGTTGACACTGAGTGCTACAACAATGCTAAGTGAAGTTTTTCCAAAAGATCTGTACAGAAAAAGTGTTTTGGCCGAATCTGTAGTATCTATCGAAATTCTTTCCTCCCCTCATGCTAAATTATTGGTTTATGCATAGCTTTCAAAAGAAATGAGAGGGTTTTTTAAAAACCCATTTCTCCTTTCTACTCTGTAGTTACGTTGGATAAGGCTCAGTCACACTTCATATGACAAACAGTTCATTTTGTTGGTGACACATTAAGGAAAATATGTTCACACACACACATGTGGGCGCGCGCGCACACACACACACTCCACACATCTATAGTCCAGAAAACTAAGCTTGCATCATAACATTTTGAAAAGTTCCTAAGTGATTTACAAGCTTTAATGAACAGTTTGAAGATTTAGATTCTAAAGCAATCAGAAAAATCATGATTTTTGCAATAAAAGCTGAAGACTTAAAACACTGGAAAGTAGACAGTAAGACTGGGGCTCACCAATACAACTCTAAATTCAGTTCTTTCAGCTCAATTGTTTTTGCTGTCATATGACACTTGTTTAGATGTTAATGTTCCTCATGGGAGTTTCAGTGTATTAATGGATAGGATAAAAAATACTTTGCTTCAGATGTGTAACTTCTAAGAAATAAGACTAGTGAACTGCAATTTAAATAAAATGTACGTGATTTCTAATTCTGATTATTTGTACACTCTGGTACCAGCTTCTTACATGATCCTAGAAGTTTAGATTTTTCAGATTTTTAACTTCAATTACACTATAAATTTTATGAGAAAAGCAACCTCTTGAAATTATTATTTTGAATAGCCAGATAACTCGCTTGACATATGTGACTTTTAACTCAATGGCTTTAGTATTTCAGATTTCTCCATCATTTCCAGCATATAAGCTTTACTGTCATTGTCAAGCACTTTAAAGAAATTAGCTTTCTGTAGCGGTAGCTGATTTTTATTTGGTCCATGTGCATAAAGCCTTGCATTTTCAAATCTTGTTTTTTAATTTTACCATGAGTAATTTGTTTAAAGTTACAAGTCTTCCATGAATGTTTGCTGTAGGAAGCTGGGGCTGTATGAAAGTACCATATATATTAAGACTTGTGAATGTTAAGGATTGGCAACACTGAGTTTGAGATTATAATTTTTACTATACATGCACATAGTATGAATTTCCAGAATGAGCTCAATTTATCAATATTTCATTATGATTGCCAAGACCATAAAAAGTTTCTCACACAAATGTACCAAAAATAATTTTAGTGAAACTACATTTCCATATGGAATTTCATGCAGAATCTTATGAAGATTTGAGAAAAAATTGCTACTAATCTTGCTACTATTGTTAGTACTTTGAGTTTTGATAAAGTCTGTAATATCTTCAAAATCATGCTGTCTGTGTGTGGATCTGTGTCTGTGTTTGTCTACTGAGCACATGATTTTCCTGCAGTGCTACCTTCCTTTGCTTTGGCAAAATCTGATCTCCTGCTTGCAATTAAAATTTCATAGAATACACATGTTGTGAATATCTTGTGGGAGAGATAAGTGGTACCCTCATGGTAAACATAGCACAAATTTCTCATTGTGTAGCTCGAATTTCTCAGCATGCATATATAATTTGGAGCATTTACTACAGTCCCTACAGCACACCTGAGGGAAGTGCAAATATTCAGATGAATAGCAGCACGCATGCAGTAGCAATTTCACAATAGACAGAAAACAGATTTTCAATATGCAAAGTGTAACACATTTTAACTTTTCTTATAAAAATTTCTCAGCCCATTCAAGAAAGAACACAAGTTTAGTAGCATAAGTTTATGTGGCATGCAAAATTAATTGCAGATCACACACGATTAAACTTTTACAGCAGATCTCACACTTCTTTATGTTGCTGGAACATTACGAGCCAGGTTATGTACATTCCACATCACATTACATGTTTTCACAAAATATGCATTATGTTACATCTTAATGCAGAAGGAGTCTTAAATCTCGTAATACAAACTTCAGAGGATCAGTATGAATTTCACTGAGCAAGCTGCATATTGTGATATAGATTGGACACCGCAGCTGAGGGAAACCTCAAATGTATGGATGGCTTGAAAATAAATTATATGAGAGTATGTCATACTAGTATTTCTAAGAACGGAAGTGGAAAGCCACTATGGTACACTGAAATACAGTGGTTAGACAGCTAACGTATCAAGCACATTCCACCAGCTTAGAAATGTTGGTAAGAAACAATGCAAATTCAACAACTGTGATGAATAATTCAAAGCATCTCAGTGCAAGCTTACCCACACAATTTTCCAGCTTGACACAAATTCAAATTTTATAGTGTTTGCACAACACAAGTTTCACAGCATACAAAACTCATATCCTATAAATGAAAATTGTCTCACATGGAGCATTTCTATGCAACATGGCTGAATGTGCAAACTGTGTTTTGCAGGGCTTGCATGTGTAACAGCCCAGTAGTGGGCTTTAAACTTTGACTTTAGTTCTTTGCTGATATAATCTAGTAAATAGCATTAAGAAGTAGCTACTGGAGATGGATGTCACCTATTCACCACCAGTTGTTTCATGTGCATGCTGACAACTTGTCTGCTCCTTCTGAACTTCTACAGTCTTGGTAGAAGACAGATTTTGAAAAGGACATCATGAAATGTGTTACACAACATATTCACAATTTATGTTGCACAATAATTTGCAATTTATGTTGCAGTTCATGACTTGATGCCGATTGGCCATCAAAACAGACACACTAAAAGAACAGAAAAAAGAAAAATTGCTTGTATCTATTACTGGCATCTGCTTTAAGTTGGAGGGACAAAGCGGTCTTATCAGTATATAATCTTGCTAGCTGTTGGTTCTCTCTGAATCCTAGTAATTGCGAAGGAGCAATGAGTGCATTTCCTCCTGTCAGCCAGCCAAAGGATTAGAGCTGGAGCTGCTATTCACTACCCAACCTTAGCATCAAAACAAGTATTTTTTTTTTTAAACTGCAGTTTGAATTTGCTAATGACAAAGGGAACTCCCAGTGGGTGTGACAATCATGAGATAATCAGCTTTAGAGGATTAGAGGACCCCAGGGGTGTGATTAGCTCAGGTTGGCCAAGCCCTGTCATGAATTAATTCAGAAATGAGTATTTGCATTCCAACACTGCATCTTAGTGAAACCAATTTCCAGCCTAAGAAACATTTTTTTCTGTTTTTTTGTTATGAAAAGCAACTCACATTGCACAGGACAATTGGCAGCTGTGGCTAATGAAATGTGAGATGATTAAGCAATAAGGATCCGAATTTTGTGTGATTTACTTCTGCCAATGATCTTTCAATGCAAAGAACATGTTCGTTGTTATTTTTAGTTGGTCTTTTTCCTACACTTTCATTAAAAGCTTGATGGAATATTTTCAATTCATTTGATTCCATGGTTGACAATCAGATAACATTTCCTTTCATAATTAGCAATTATCAACTGTACAAAAATACTGAATGCTGTTTGGTTTGCATAATAAACAAAAAGCAGAAGTGATGGTAGCAAGCTTGCTGAACTGAAAATATATCTTTTGTGCACTTGACAGCTATTTGGGAATTTGAAATGGTGCTACATACTTATGGACGTGCTGGTGAAATGGCCTATATGTCTGACAGTTGCATTAAATCCAAGCAGGCAAAATTGTCGCCTGACACAGATTTAGCCAATGCATTTGATAAAATAGGCCAGAGAAACATAAGCTGACAATGCAGCAGTAATTTAAATCTGTTTCATCAAATAAAGGAAAATAATTATGTGCAATAAGAGAAACAGATACAGATTTGTATGGCTAACTTTTTGTTCTAAGAGAGTTCATTATATATACAGAGGAGAATAAACGAATAGCAACCACGTGGGCGGCTTAATATGGCTTACATGTGCACTCTCTTCTTTATATCCATTTGCCTGCTGGTTCCGCAATCTGTTCTTCTGTGTTGACAATTTCTTGGATACATTTTTTGTAAGCTACGTGTTCTGATCATGTATCTCAATTTCCATGTCTATAAAATGAAGATGATAGTGATGAAGTCTCTAAACAGTGCTTTGAAATTTAGTTACAAAAAGCATTAAATACCATCAGTAAAGACAATTATTTTGCTTTCTTGCCCGAACTTACTTTTCCTTAAAAAAGCTTATTTTTTTTCTTTGGGGAAAACTAATAATTCCATTCCAGTACTGCCTGTGTTCCCATCAGAAAGTGTTTTTTAACTGAACAAAGAAATCCTATAGTTCTCATTTCTGATTTTCTGCTTTATCAGTCTGTTCTTCTGTCATGTCCACCAAATCTTATTTAACCGGTGTATAAAACATTGCCCTTTGCTGAATTTTGTTATATTTTTCTGTTCCATTCCCTGGTAGAAACTGATGATTATTTTTTGGTTTAATTTTCTGCATTGCGTGCCTAAGTACTTCAAAGCATTCAGCAAAATCTGAACTTCTGTTTCTCTACCAGCAATAGTCATAACTATAGCCCTGATGACAGAAAAGCAGTAACATTGTGTAGAAGTGAACGCTTAAGCCTCTTAGCTTGAGTATTAAATTGTCCTATGCTATGTGGACTTGGAGAAAGGTAAGGAATAGAGATTGGAGTTGATGGGCTTCCACGGGATTTGTTGAATTGTAACACGTATTAATCCAAAACCTGAAGGTTAGCTGCTACTTTGTTCTTAAAATTTGCATCTGCCTTGTTTCCTTAGAGCACTTCTGTACTTAATATCCTTCTTAACATTTTAAAAGAAAGTTTTAAAAGGGTATCTATGATGCTGTATCCCACTTGAGATTCTCCTCCCTTAAATGCCTTTGCAGTCTGTTTTTCTCTCTTCCCCTATTAATATCTCCTGGAGTATGCTCCCAATCACTTACAAATTTATCTATTGTTTGAGGACTGTGCCTTAAAAAAACTGAAAGTCTAACTGAAATGGTGCAGTTGTTATATACTGCTGTGAAGCACTACATATAAAAGAAAGTAGAATTCCTGTGAGAACTGGAGTCATTAATAACCTGACTGTGAAGAAGTTTTGGACATAATTCCCATTTGATTTTAGTGGGTGCATAAGTTCCTCCATAACTCTGGTCCCCAAAGACAGCTGAAGAAACAGCTTGTACCTGTGAATGGTCTTATCTTACACAATGGAGAACAGTCAGCAGTGAAGGCATCATTGATAACATTGCAGTTTAGCGATATTCAATATAGCACATTGCCAACACAATTGTCTTCTGTATTCTGCCTAATAAATGCTAATAAGTCCACATCCATTAGCACCTTCCTAAGGTGCACATTACCAGTCTCAGTGGGAAAGAGCGTAGGACTAAATAGGCTCCTTCCAATATGACTGCAGCCAAAACAGTTACTGTTTGGGGTGATTTTTTTTTCCTGTAGCCAGTCAACAAAACCCGCAGAGCCGCTGACTGTCAGAGGACGAGCTGCTGCTGTACACAACTGAGCACATAATGCTGCCAAACCGAGAATGCTCTGCACAGCCAGCCCTCTGCTCCTTCAGAGCCGCCTGTGGCTGAGGCTGCTCTGACCCAAGCACACCACCGACTTCACAAAGAAACTGCAGAGTAAGTTTTCTGCCATATTTTCTATATTGGCTATTTGTATGCAGTTATATTGTGTTGGAAACAAAGGAATAAGGGGACCAAACAGTAAAGATGTAGACAGATGGGTCCTGCATGACATTCACACTGATGGAAACGTGGGTTGAATGCCCACGTGGGGACTTTTGAAATTCCACAAGTGCCTTTCTGTATCTTCAGGTGCTGATACATCTGAAAACTGTCGTCCTTCGTGTTTCCGTTTTGGATGCTGAAGTACTTTGGAAGTTCCATTATTTCACAATTCCAATTCTTGAATACTGATTTCCTTAATGTAAAGTGAACAGTTTGGGTTGCTTTTTTAATTTTCAAATTCATCTTGAATGATTTATACTATACCATTTTAGGGTGATAAACAACTGCAGTGCAATGTATCTGTTGTATTTTCCTTAAAAGGGTAAAGAAATGTTAAAAATGTTTTAAGCTGATTTTCATCCAAATAAAAAAAACATTGTCTGCAATTAATCAAATAGCATGGATAATAGGTCACTGAACTGAACAGATTCTTCTCAGGCCCCTAATGCTATGATGAGCATGAATGTGAAATTTCTGCTGTACATGTTACAGATAATGGATTTTCAGCAGTCACTCAAATATCTTTTCAGATGCTGTATTTTATTTACAACAACAAATACATTTTTATCTTTTATTAGAATACAACTTATGGCATTTTTGTTAGGTTTATCCTAGAAACTACTTCCTAAGCTTTAGTGGAAGGATAGGTAGGTGGTAGTAATGCAACAGATATGATGGGGATGGATAATTTTGTAATGGTGTTCTAACCTCAGTGCTGTTTGACAGCAAGGGCCATAGAAAAGGGCGTATTTAGTATTAAGAATACAAGAAATCTGACTTCTGTACTACGGTAGCTTATAAAAAAAAACTATTCTGGAATTTTTATATGGTGCTCTAAGTTTCTGTTACTGAGCAGTGCTCCCTTTTTACAGCCACAGCCAGAGGAATCCATGCCAGCGAGTTGCTTCAAGGCATTGGGATGTTGTAATGGTAGGGACCAGCAGCTAAAAGGCAGTGGGTCCTTGAAGTCAGCCTGTGTTCACTCCAGGCAGTATGGTCCACATCTGGTTACTGTGGTCAGCCATTGTGTCGTCACACATTTTGTGTTCACCCTGACCCACATACTGGAAAAAAATTCAGGACTGAATTTTTCTTTGATAAGGCAGGAGTTGATCAGGTTTGCTTCCTGCAAAAGTATTTGTCAATATGAAATTCCTTTGTAAAGCTTCTGTTCTCAACAAGGGGCTATAGAACCATGAGGAAAACATCCTCACTTAGCAGTAATACAAATGTCTAACTAATCCACACTGTTTCAGTTGTTTGTATTTTCCTTGTAAAATTGGTAAGAAGGTCTTCCAAAGACTCCTTTTTAGCTGTTTAGTTGCTAACTTTGGATTATATGCCATATTTCTGCACTGCAGTTCTATTCTTCCCTTAACACATAACAGCAATTTGGTAAGCATCATGGACACTTAACAGTCAATCCAACATCTGACAGAGGTCAAATGCAGATTAACTTGCATGTGTTTTGTTGCGTTTCTGTCTCCTGGTAGAGGAACAGCCAAAGTCAGTGTTTCATATTCCCAGTAGATTTTTCTTAACTAAAATGTAAGTACCAGAGAGTCTTCTATTCTGTATGTAAGCACAAAGCTGTAATTAATACATAATAAATTTAAAACCTTGGATACAGGGTCAGTTTCCAGAAGGCACCCAGAGTATATGAATTTGTGTCAGAATTGTAACTCAGATGTTTCCACAATACAGTCCTTCAGAGAAAAATGCATACTCGTTTTCACTCCTGTAAAATTTGGGCATATCTAAACTGATGGATAGCATGGAAACAACTCTGTAGTGTGCAGTGCTGCTGTGTAATTATGAAGCATTTTAGAAAGCAGTTGCAATAGCTGTTTTCCAGATATAAGTATCCAGACCTCACAGCAGCAAAAGTAATTATCTTTCTTTCAAGTAATAAGTGCTTGTAATAAGTAATAAGTGCTTCCCCTCTGTCACCCCAAAAAAGGAGTTTTGCTTTAAGAACACAAAAAGAATGAGTTTGCTTGGCATTCATTAAATAATTTGTTCTAGAAAAAGCTTTATAGCAGTTTTTTATATTTCTGAAAAGTGATATTATATTATCACTTATTATATTATTATATTATTTTTATTTGCTTCAGTGATAAATCAAAACACCTTTCATGAGAGGCACATTGTTGGGCACACACATGTCTTGCAAAAATCTTAAAAATAAATATATGCATTGTACAGTAATTTCAAATGACCTCCTGCCCCTTCCCAATGTAAGCTTTCTTTTAAAAAAGCAGAAAACTTTGGAGATGTATGACCTAAGATAAGATACAGCTATCAGCCAACACTTACTTCAGAAAACCAGGCAGATTCACCACCTGACAGAAAGGTTAAAACCAAGATTTGATTAAAATTTTCTCCAGAATTAATTAACTGAAGGGTAAAAGCTTATTTTTTCAAGTCTAGACTTTCTCAGATTGTTCTACATTTATTATCTGTGTTTTAATTTTGTGATGACAGCTCTATGCCTGTCTGCTAGCAATGTCAAAATCTCCTTTGATTGCCTTTAGAAGGAGCCGGGTGGCGGCTTCACTGCATGGAGGGAGCAGAGGCACAGAACTTCCCCCCCTGCTTTGCCTTGTTTGGACAGACAGATTGTCAGCTCATAGCTGCATTATGGACGTGCCAGAGTGGAAACTTTCAGGGAGATAAAAAGTTATTTCAGTTGTTGTCTTACTTGGCATTGAGTTTTCTCCAAAATCACACAGATAATTGATCATTTTCCTAATATCTGTAGAGAAAATGAAAGTACAGATGCAAACTTTGCAGCCAAGGCCTGTCTTTAATATGTGCCTATTGAAAGAAGAATCCTTTGCAAATGCATTGAATACTTGGGATTAAAAGTTCAAAGGTGAAAGTAAAACACAGAAGATTTATGCAATTTATAGAAATATATCTGAGAGGGAAGAAGTGGGGATTTCTTGACAGAAAGCAGAAGGTGGGGTGAGATAAGTGATGCTAAGAATCTGCATTATAATTAGAAAGTTTAACGTGTCTATAACTAAAAACATAATTTTAAGCAGAAGTATTGTTTAAAGAGGGGTGGTCATCTGGTTAGGGCTCAAATTAGAAACTCCTTGGTAAGTTTCTGATTTTGAGCTATGGCTCTACTATTATTGGGTGATGTACAATAGTGTCACAATTTAATGATTATTGTTGTACTGATTTATACTGTTACTTTGAAAATCACCAGTACTCTGACTTCTGTGAATGAAATTCAAACCTATTCATATCAATGAATTACACAAAATAAGGTTTTATATTTTGCAGTTATTTACAAATTGAAGTAAAATGTTATCTTCAGAACAAAATCTGTATCACTAAATCATCAAACAAAATCCAGGAAACTGAATGAAATATCTGCCATCTTATTGAGGGAGTCTGGGCACAACACAGTGTACATCAGCTTTCTTTCTCATCAATTTATCGATCTTCTTAATGACAATCTTACAATTGGAATGAAGCCTGGCTTTAAATGGCTAAAGTTTATACTGACCTTAATCTCACCAGTTAAAAAGAGCAACAATAGAAAAAAAGCCTTCTTAAAAAAATAAAGCAGTTGTCTTAAAAACATACAGAAAAAAGCTATGAATTTGAATGTCAATGAACGATTTTAGATAACTCTGGCATCTCAACTCAACCATCAATTTTTTAAGTTTGTTGCTCATACAGCTTTGATTTTTAAATGGTAAACTGCACTTGCTTTTCCTTTCCCCTTCTTTCATTATAAAGTTGAACTTAAAGCTTCCTTTTCTAAAGGAAATGTGGACTTTGCTATAGCACAGAAATGCGGCAACTATTGTGCATGATGTAGTGTAATCAGAAGTTAGCTGCCAGGGTTAGCTAGAGGTATTCTAATAAACTGGACCAAATGGAGCCTCTAAGAGGCCCAGCAACATCACATCAACATCCATGTTCTCTGGAGAGAGGGGAGTTTAAGTATGACATTGATCTCCAGCTGCTGAGACGGTGGGCCAGGAGAAAGTCTTGGGAAAGGCCAAGTACACCACCAATCTTGTAAGTCTGGAGGGGCTTACTGCTATCATTGCCAGAGAAGGACTGCAATGTCCAGTACCATACTACCATCTAGACATCTTTACCAGCTATCCAGTTTGCTGAGTGTTAGTATTTGCTCTGAAATAAGTCATCACCATGGAAACTAGTTACTGTGTACAGTATAGAGGTAGCATGTAGCTATTGCAGATTTGTAGTCCTTGTTGTTACGCATGGACAGGTTTCTGGATCTGCAGAATATTTCAGATTCTTTCATTTAGCACAGTTATGTTTGATCAGCAAAGAATGTTATTTGTTGAAGATGACTCTTCAGGTGATACGGTGGTGTCTAGTCAAGTGTGAGATGTGTTACATTGGTTCTCAGATAACAAAGTGAGGTATTCTTCAAACTTGGAGCATCTTCAAGTTAGATCCTAATTCTAACATGCTGAAGCAGGACAAAATGGTACCAATATTAATAAATGTAGAACAGGTATAAGTGGAAAATGTTCCTAACTCTCATAGTAATAAGATTGTGGAAGAGCTTTCCACTAATAAAAGGACTGTTTTGAATATTGAACTGTTTTTGTAGGGCACTTATTTACAGTAGTGTTTCAGTGTTGGAAGACTGGCCTTGATTAACTGAGAGTGTCCTTCCTGTGTTTCTAAGGCTGCTAACATGCAGGTATACATATAATTTCACTCATCTGAACTACAGCAATGAATCAGTGAGGATTTTCACAGTACCATTGTTAATGTGATTAAAGTCTGGGAGGATCAGGGCTTTGAGTTTCTGTAATTTAGGGAAAGGATTTTATGAGAAGGCAGTGGTCCCACAGCACAAATCAGAAATCTCAAGGAATGCTATTTGCTTCATCCCCCAAAGGAATGAGTGAACTTGTGAGCTACAAGGTTGTGCGCCATTTGGTTTTTGAGTCCTATGTTTTATTTGCACACTTTCCATGTGACTACTTGTATCGAGGAACAGAGTGCATACTTAGTAAGTGTCTTCAGATTTCACAAAGATGATTTAAAAGTACATCTCCAACTATAATCATGCATTATTTCATATTAATACAGGTTTTAAGTCTGAGTAGATTTTATAGTATAAAAAAGCACCTTCTTTATCTCTATATGAGTCAAGCGAATAATTTACCATGAATAATTTGTAAGATGAATTGAGGTTCCTCTTTCATGTACCACCTATGTGAAATAATTTCATTTGTTTTACCTTTTTATTTTTTGTATTTCTGAGGTAATATGCACATCTTAATGCTGAGCTTTCTTACCTATTGGTGCCTGCTCAAATAAGATCCATGTTTTTGTATCTTGAATGGATGAGGAGAGTATAAATATGTTGTGGAAGCAAATGTTTCAAATACAGATTTTAAATCTGCTTTTGACAAACACAGCTTAATATGAAACATGCTCTCAGAAGCTATTACCAGTAGTGTGAACAGGACAAGATGATTACATAAATCAAATACAACAAGGTAATCAGAATCATCTCTCAGTTCATGTGCAGGTGTTTGTATGGTGATTCCTCTTTTGGAATGTACAGGAGGTACATTGCCTGTTTTAAAGGACCCAAAGTACCCCTGAGGAATAGAGCAGTGAGCACAGGCAGAGAGCATGCTTTCTGGCTATGTGATGCCTTTTAGGAAGGTCTCCATAGGGAGCAGCATTATTCCCTCAGTACATCAAAGACTGTCTCCCATATACAGGTTAGGGCAGTCTCAGTCCCTTTTCCAAATTATGCCAACAGCCAGAGCAATTCCAAGCTGTCCAAAAGAAAGGAAGCAGGAGCTGCCTCCCTCCTGTGTCTGTGCTAAGCTCTGCATCATCTCCAAATGAATTGGATCTATGCTACCTACTTTATAGAGAGTTTCAGACTCTTAATCCTATTTAAATTTTAATGTGAAGGCTTGTTATAATTTCTATAATTTGAGCCATTGAAAGCAGATGAAGCATCTTTAATCATAAAAGCTTCATTGCTTTAATTTATGATACCTGCATTTTAAGCTTTATCATAAAGTGGATTGTGTTTGGAGGATGATAGTTCACAGTAAGGAAAAGAGATCCATCAGGAAGCCTGTTTACATTAAAACATTTTGTCAGCAGTGGTAATTAAACCTGTTTCCCAGGTGCAGAGTAATATTTTAAATGCCCCGCTGGCTACAATACCATTCAAGTTTGTCTGTCTTTCTCCCTTATCATCTACTGCAAAAACAAGATAATGAGAAGTGGGCAAAATATAAGGAGGGCTGGACTAGCAGTTAATAATCTAAGTATATAATCAGAATGTTAAAATATCATTTTAACTGATTTGTGTATTAGTTTTTATGACACTGAAAAATTCTTTTGTGCATTTCCATGTGCTTGAGAAACAGGATATGGGAAATCATGGCAGCAATGCTTGCTGCTGTGACAAGTTATAGCCTAACACAATCATTTCTGATTTTGAAACATGAGTTGGCTTTAGAGCACAGCTATGCAAACCTTTTTATGCAGACAGCATGTGATTTTTTCCTGTGAACTTTTCTTTGAGTAACAGTGCTTGAAGACTGGCAAATCCTAAAGACCTGATGAACTCATGAAAGCATAATTTGGGCAAGTACATACTTGTGCCATGAAGCCAAGGATAAGATCTATTTGACTTACACACAGCACAGATCAAACACTGCTCCCTGTCAGACTGCTAAAATTCTTTTAACGCCCCACGCCCTGGCTAACTTGCTTCCTATCAGCCTCCTCCTTAAAAGCCCCAAACTGACAGATGAATGAGTACTTAACCATCCACTTACTGGTTTCTTTTGGGAGGAACCAGGCAGTCCTGCTCTTATCTTCATCCTCCAGAATGATTGACCACAGTGCATCTGAAAACCATCTGAAAAGCATCTGAAAGCTTTGGAGGAGATCTTTGGAAGCAGGGTCTTAGGGTCTGCTCTTGGTGCTATAGCCCAATATATAATTTTCTTCTCCTGAAGACTTGGCCCAGGCACACTTCGCTGTTTAAATCTTTCCTGTTTTTCACCACATTGTCAAGATCACTATATCAAAAAGGAATGTTCATTCTGGGAAATTTGATTATGTTGAAGGTACGTGATGACTCCTGGCAGTGGGCTGAAGACAGGAATAGCAGTCCACCCATAAGAAGTTTTGAGAGGGAGCAGGACAATCACAGGAGGTCTGAAAAAGACCCTGTTTTGCAGCCAAGCATGTCTGCCCACCCTATCCAATGCAATATTTTCTACAACAGGTGAATGGAGAATTATCACCATTTGTAAATGCTTGAGAGCCTATGTATTATGTGCTTAACTGAAGTATTTATCATTTAAGAACACCTGTAAAAATATCAGAAAGCCATAATTATCAAACTGCTAAATGTCACTGTTATTGTTCCTACACAGCTTATATGCAAATACATGCTGCTCCCTGGAGCTTCAATTCACAGGAAATTAAATGGGACAGCTCTTTTCCTCTTTCATTTATTTTTTTCCATATTGTGAAATAAGGCATTACACAAAACTGGCATGTCACTTGTACAATCTATAGTCATTACAATAAAATCTTCATCACTGAATCAGAAACCCTGGGAATACCTTCATAATCAGTGCTAATTCCAATAGTTTCTGTGGCTGCTCACCAGCTCTGCAGGGTGGTCAGAAAGCTTTGCAGAAATATTAGTAGCATGGCTCTGTGCCTAGTGTAGATGAGACTCAGAATAAAAGGGATTTTGAGTGTTTGTTAGTTTCTGTAACTATACAGATATATACAAACATTTATTAGAAGCGAAACTACTACTACTACTACCACTGTTCACCATCCATTGTATTGATAATGGAATTGATCTGATTTAGCACAGCTATAATGATCATGGTTTTATATGAATGGTCCAGAAGCTATTTGTTTAAAAACCACAACAAAGTAGCTCACCAGAGATGTTGCTTATAGAAAAGAACATTATAATTATTCATATAGTTATTGTCAGAGGGCATAAATCGGCATAGTGAGCAAACTATTAATACTGTGTCCTAATGCCACTACACACTGCTCAGTTGAAGCACAGCACACTTGTTTCTATCTGGGTTTCTAGGGTAAGAGGCTGCCTGGATCATCAAAGGATTGATAAGGAACATCTCCTAAGCAGCATAAGAAATATCAGTTAGGAGCTTTTGTAAAAACCTGTACTGCAGGAAAGATCATAGTTTGCAACAGTAACTTGTGTTAGCCTTAAAAAACCTGCAGCTTTGTGCCACGCTGTGTGCTGGTGCTGTATCTGTTCAGTATTTATATACCAACAGTCAAAAGTACTTCTGTAACCACAGAAATGGGTGATGTCCTGTCTTGTTCATTGGGGAATTAATTGTACTTCTTTTAGAGTTAGCTGTTAAGGAGATTAGGAAGGTGAAGCATAGCAGGGTAGATGTGGTTGCATGGCAACTGGAAAGAACGGTAACATCTGGTATCCTTAATATTTTTAGAACCTATAGATCTTTGTGCCATCGTATGAGTATTATTATTTTTACCACCGTGCCTTACTTTTCCCATTTGTTAGCCAATAGGTAATATCCTTGGTGTTACTGGTTAACCCAAGGGAAAAATCAGATATAAGATTGGATGCTGTGATGTAAAAGTTAGCTTCCTAATTCCTAGGCACAGCTTGCCCTAGGGATACTCTCAAGAAGCAGCACAGAGGAAAAGGTCTATCCTCATATGAAAGACCAGCTTTGAGGTTAGTCAGCCAGCGCTGTTAGCTGCTTGAGTGTATGGTGTCTTTCCTGTCTGCTGAAACAATAGATCTACTTGAAATTTCGTTTACTTAAATCCCACAGGGCCCTTTCTTTCCTGTTTGGAGGGCAGGAAGACGAGGCCATCTGTCACAAGAACGGCATCTATAAGAAAAACTGCACTGACTGCACTTTAACTCATCTTCCTTGATAATTTCCCTGCTTGTGGCTCCGACTGCTTCATGTTTTATTTCTGACAAACAAAAGAGCCTTATTAAAGCGGTGGTTTGCTTCATTCATGTTTGAAATGAAAACTCAGTAAGTGATGGGATGTCAAGTGTAGACCAGACCAGTTTTGTTCAGCTGCCTCTAAGCGTTTTACATCACTCACCCTGTGGTTTTCTTCAGTGGTTACTTTGAAATAAAAGGAAAGAAGCACCAGAGGGGTGTCCACAGAGCTTTGCACTGCGGAGCAGCAGACATCGGGCAGACTCAGCAAGCAGCACAGCACTTGGCTGCTACAGAACCTTGGAAAGCCTCCCCAGTCTTGTCACCCCAGAGACAAGCTGTATTTTAAGCTCTCCTTGCCTCTGTGTAGGCACCCAAACCAGGGCAAAGCTGCTGATTTCACATCATGCCCAAATGGCAGTGGGGCTTTGGAGAGCAGAAGCTGCGAGGGAGGGTGGGTGTGCTCCCCACACCACTTATCACCCTGGTCCTCTGGATCCCCCGATCAGCCCAATGCTGTACACAAAATAAATATGAAGGAATCCTCTACTCCCTTTTTCAGTCTGAACACTTTCCTGGGAAGATCATGCAGGGACCTGGAGTTTATGAACGTCCATGAGGAACAATTTTCCTCAGTTGATGAACTTCAACGAACCCTGTGTGTGTTTGCTTGGCTGGTGTAATTCCCATTGTCTCCCAAGAAACTGATGAGAGCATTCTGAAATAGCTAAGAGTTGTATAAACATGGAAAATTATTTCCCGTATTTTAAAATATTGGCTAGACTAGCAGATTGTATAATGGATGCATAAAAATTTTCTTTTGCATATTCTGCCTTTAAGATTTCATTTTATAAAACCAAGTTTATAAATCCTCTTTTCCTACTTCCTATTCATCCTTTTGTTCAGATCTTTTTGAGTTAGCCCAGATTAGAATTCATCATCTCTAAAAAAAATGAGATGCTAAAGGTATTCTTTCTTCAGTGTGCATCTCCAGCCTTTCTTGACAGGCTGTCAAGAAATATGTCTCTAAAAAGCCAGGTTAGATCCTCAGAGACAACCAGTGATGCAGTTCTTAGCAGTCTGCTAAAACCCAGTCAGAGTGCACCTTATTGTTGCTGTGTGCAATGATGTGACATCTGAGTTATTTGTTTGCTCTGCCATAAGATAGCATTAGTGGATATGATATGAACAGATCACTCATTTGTGAAAATATTTATGGTGCTGCTTTCGAGGGATCATTCAATTCAAAAGCAGATGGCAAAGCATGGATATTCATGGACTACTTTAAAAGCTATCTTAGGTAAAATGTTTTCATACAGAGCAGCTAAAGCTAGTTCCAGTTTTTATTACAGTGTATCCCATGAATTCTTTACAGCTCAGGCCCCTGATCCTGCAAATACCTATGCATGAGTTAAACAGCCCTCAGCTGAGGGGGCCTAATATGTTCAATGATACTGAGTGTTTGTAGCATGACAAACTCCAGGAACACGTGGCACATGTTGAGATCTTCAATTGTTTGGGGATCTGAGACCAGTTTATGACAGCTAAAAGAAGTCGAGCTTTAAGTGTAGATTGTCTGCTCAGAACTGCCAGATCTTTCTAAGGTGTTATATGCTAGGCATTCAGAAAACAAATATTTTTTAAAAATTATGTCCACAGGCTTTAATATTCTGCAAATATGAATACAGCTAAATGTGAGGTAGCTGTTTAGATCCCACCATGTCCTTCTTCCCTAATTGCCCAAAGGCCACCTTTCCATGGTTCAACGTTTAGAAAAGGTGGTGAGTACAATTCTGCTAATGGTGTTGAGTTGGAGGACTAGCCTTTATCATGGAACAGGTGGTTTAACACATACTCAGATGCCACAGACTTCTCAGCTTTCTGTATGTGTTTTGTATCCTTCACCTGGCACTCCCTAGGCTGTCTCTTACTGTCTTCTGCCCTTTTACACAGTGGCTGTGTATGTTCCAGCTGTATTATCCCACATGTCCTGTTATACAAACCCATACACTTAAGGTTGATACAAAAGGAAAAAAAAAATACTTGTATTGGTTTTAAAACTATTCCCTTAGCAAAACTTATAATATACACTTATCTGGGGTTTTGATCTACCTAGTTTAGCTAGTGTTCACTGGCAGTTCTCTTGCTCTCAGCTGTCCCATAGTTAAGATACATCTTCACTACATTGATGCACTTCAGGTGTGGGCTATGTGCCTGCCTTTGGTGGGGCTTGGGCCTGGGTTCGCAGCTGGAGCTGTCTGAGGTGTGATTGCCTCTCAGCTGTTTACACTGAGTGCTGTGCTGGAAGTTGCTTGATTTAGGAGTGGGGTGGCAGGATGGGGGCTTCTGTTTGTGCCTATGGCTGCAGGCTTGGCTGCAGTACAGGAGCTGGTGGGAGTGTGCAGTCTCTTGTCAGTTTTGTGTGGATACATTTTTGCAAGACTGAGAGGTAGTACTGGGATTGACTAATCTAAAGTTTGCATTGTGAGTGCACTGGTTCCTGTGTTGCTGGTGTGTCTTTAGATGTTCGGGAGAGGGTTTTTCCCTTTTTGTTGTTTATGTGGGGTCTAGTTCTATTACTAGTTCTCATTGTGATAAAAATGACTATTAAGTAACCTGCTGTTTCTCTCTACCTTATCCACCCCATCCTGGGCACAGCGATTTCATGTTAAAACTGAAATAAACACTGTGACTGAATGTGACCTCTGTGCCCGCTGTGAGCTGTGCTCCTCTTCTGGCAGTACCCCTGGGAAGGGGCCATCCTGCAGATCTCCCTCAAACTTGCTATTTGATTTTCCAACTCCATTTCCCTAGAGCATCTCAATATTGTTCTCTTGGCTCTTTCCAGTCCTACAAATTAGGCTCACAGCTAACGGTAAATGCACTTGCTGGCATAGCAGGAGTGTAAATTCTCTGGGAAACATCTTACTATGAGCAGTTTGAAGGCCAATGCGAGAGTATGTGCTTATATGCATATGTATGTAGTGTTTATTAAAATGTACTTGAATAAGTATTAATGAATACAATGCTAATGTTTGCTATGGGTTTTAAGCCACTGGGGAAAGTGGAGTATATACTGCAACTCAAAATAGTTCCCTGTTAAGAAGCAAGACTGCAAGTACTGCAGTGCACTTGCTTTCCAGGAAAGTAATGAATTAAAGCTGATTAATGACATAAACTGTCTGAAGAAGGTAATGCACATCTGAAAAATGCTTTTTAATAGGTAAACAATTGTGTCCAGCCATATTAACAGCATAGCAAAGACTGAAGCTGTTTTTTCTGACTTAAATACAATAGCTATATTATCTCTGCTTGCAGAGAAAGATCTGGGTAGAAGAATTTTCTGTCCTTATTTACTTTGACTCAAAGTGCTACTGACTTTTGTAAACTTAGATTCAGATTTTCTTTATTTGAAAACTAGTGCCAGTAGTTAAGATGACGTGCAGAGTTTGTGTGTGTTATTTGGGTTAAAATACTTAAGCCTGGTTTTCACCAAGTTAGTGTCATCCATACTCTCTGGTGGTTCATGCTATGAAAGTTTGTCAAGTATTGCAGCAGGATTCTTTCAAATTCCTTATCATGCCTGGGAAAAGGAATAAGGACTAAAAAAACAAAACAAACAAATGAGACTGAGCAAAACTTACTGACTCTGCACAATGTTCAGGCATGCAGTCTGTGGTTGACTTGAAATGAAACAAGAGCACAGGGGACTATATTTAATTTAAACACCACGCATCCTAAAATAACTTAACCTGCAGAATGACTGCTGTGAAAACACTGTAATAATATAGCAGAGCTGTCACTTCGGTTGGTATTTAATAGTCTCTGGCCAATTTCATTATTAGCACTTAAAGCACTTCACCAAAAGTGATGAAAGTACAGATGTGTAACACTTACTGAACTCTCTGAGATCCCATAGAACGTGTTTGTAGCAACTGCTTGCTGCTTTCAAGGGGGACAGCCAATGATTGTGAACTGGGCTATTAGCAGCAGACTCTTAAACTCTTGTTTCAAGATCGCCAACAAAGTAGATGGAATGGGTTCCTCACACGTGTCACTTCTGTGCAGAAGCTTGGTAAGTGAAGGATAATGTTTCTTCCTTCTGTCCCATATGGTTGGGATTTTTTCTTTTTTTTTTTTTCCTTAAATTTATACAAAGACCAGGCTGGTGTATTGCATTGGCTGGAAGCTATATTACAGGAACAGCCCAAGAATGAATTCCAAAACAGACTGTAGTTGCAGAAAAAGTATCTGTAGTCATGCCATTAAACTTTTATTTTTATTACCCTGTATTCCAAAAGTTCTTTTCAATAACTCAGATCTTGATGATTGTAGAAATAAGCCAAAACTTTTATATTTATTCATATTTCCATATGTATATAGACATTGCAATTATGTGCATATATTATGTGCATATATGAGAGAATACCACTAAATTCGACTGAATTCCTCTGGCTTTTTAAGACTCTACAAATCCCTTTGCCTAATACCGGGGATGAGTGCTTGGGCCTCTGCTTGTGCTACCAGTGGGCTTTGGTTTAGATGGTTCATGTGGCAGGGTTGATAGCTCTAGTTAGTAAGAGCTGGCATGGGGCTTAGCCAAGGTTTTGATCACTTGTCTGAAGGAGCTAAAAGGGATTCTCTAGAGAGCCTGGATATTTCCTTGGTTCCTGGCATAAGCTCAAGCAGCAAGGCTCAACCTTCCTATGTTGAACTACAGCACCTGAGAGGTTTGCATGCCTGTTGTGTATTTCTACAATTAAGTAGCCTTAATTTGGACATGGAAATCTAACTTTCGGTGCACATGTGGTGGCACCTGTCCTGGAATAAGCATGAGCATGAACCTTCTGGCCTCTCAGGGCAGTAGGGAGAGAGATGAGACCACTGATGCAGGGGTCTCCATGGTTAGCAATGTTGATAACTCCTTGGGAAAAGCATTCTTTTCTCTGCTTCCTTCAACTTCTCTAAGTATCTGGGAATGCCTTAAGTCATTTGACTGGTATTGAGAGGTTGCTTGAGTTACTTTGTTCTCATCTGAAGCTTCTGTCTTGAAATGGAGAAAACCTTAATTGAAAGGATAAGGAATTACTCATAATTCAGTTTTAGTTCTGAATTCCCAGCTGAGGTATCTCCACCAGGTGCATTGGTTACTCTTTTTGGACAAGTACATTTAAGGTAGGAGAAAAAAGGATAACAGGAGGGTGGCTATATTTCTTTTTTCCTTAAAAAGAAAATTTGTTGTGTTCCCACTGTGCTTCTATTTCATGTTGTTTGAATGTGGTGGAATTTATGGAATTTATGAAATGCCGAATCTGTATAATGCATGGGTGCTGAATTTCTGCAGTCTAGATGTTGGCTTGGTGTATTTTTCAGCTGATGCTCTGGGAGCACTTGGGCATAAGCTGTGCTTGATTTAGAGAAAAATTAATACTCAGAACTTTTTCAGGCTTCATGTGATGTTTTGTATGTTAAAAAAAGAATTCTAAATGAGCTTGAGACTTATACTAAAATAGGTAATACTTCCTAAACTTGCCAGTACCTCCAGAATGTGGAGTGACAGACATGCATGGCCCTGCTAGAACTAGTTAACTCCATGACAAACTGAGCTAACCTGGTCTTAAAATTTCCCCCATGCAGTAGAGCCTGGAGCAGGATGTGCAGCCCTGTGTTATGTTGACAGATTGGACTTTCTCCTCTGTACATGCATGTATACCCTCTAAATCTACTGTAGAAGTCAGTATGGTAGTCTTAGGTTCGGCCCTATGCACCAACACAGAGGTATGTGCAGCCTGGCTTTGATGGCTCATGCTGGCCAAAGCAGAAGGAAACTCCTGGTGCTCAAAAGCAGAGGAGGGAGGCTGAGTGCTGCCTGTAGTGGGAAGGCAGGTGAGGGGTCTGTCTGAGGATCTGAGATGTGGTGCTGGAGGAGGCTGACTCCTGCTCTGGCCTGTGCTGGGGGTAAGGCTGATGTTGGGGGAGGGCAATGGGAAGCCACTCCTTAATCTTGTGCAACTCTTAGGGAGACATCAACTAAACTGGGCTTGTTCGTTTAGTAAACTATTAAAGAAGTTGTCTCCAGGGTGTTTATTTCAGGCAGTTCAAGTGAAGTAATCCCTTAATTCCTCAGAGTAAATGCTGATGAGGATTTACTGTGGGCTAGGTGGGGTGGAGGTCACTGTGAGGGTGCTTACAGAGTGTATTTGGGAGCAGTGTGGCTGCTGTCCCCTGGGGCTGGGTGGTGGGAGCTGCAGGGTGCCCCATAGGGCTGTCCTCTGTGTGGGTGCTGGTGGCTGCAGGTGGATGCTGTGCTTGGGAATGCTTGTGTTTCCAAGCCCAGAGGAAGAGGCTGGTTTTGCTCCAACTTTGGCTGAACCCACTCTTCCTCCAAATGTTCTCCTTCTTCCTCTTGTGCATGCTGCTCGGCCTTCTCTCCTCTTCCCTGAATCTTCCTTTCTTCTGGGTCCTCTCAAAGATTGTGAGAAGGCCCAGCTTCAGTTGAAACCATGCCCTGTTGCATATACTTAAACTTCAGCACTCTTTTCTCTGTATGCATCATCTTGCCTTCAAACATAATGATTTTTCACTATTTAAACAGTTTCTTCACATTGTACAAAAAGTATTGTGGTTTTTCAGAGGCTGGAAGATGGCTTGTACTCTTCTACTTACTCAAAATGAATGTGCAAGGCTACAGGTTTACAAGTTGTGAATTATTTATCCTCATCTCGGTACTGTAGTAGCAAGTCAAAAGAAACCCAAGAGGAGTTGCAGCCCATGGTGGGCAAAGGAGCCAGGACTTCAGTATTTCATCAGACTCCCCTTCCCAAGGGAGCTGGTTTCCCGGGAACACCAGGGCAGAGGTGTTTAGGCTGCATGGTAGTGGAACTCTGTGTGAGTAAATCTTATGCCAGTGTCTCAGATGGTAAGCTCAGTGGTTACAAAATGGCATATGGTGTTGAGAATGATGAGCTGTTTATGGAAAGGAAATTTTCTGCCTGGAGTGGCAGAAAACATAGGTGGAGTAAGCAGCATATTTTCTCTGGAAGCTCCTTTGCTCAGTGGAAAATTTTAGTGGCCGGAGCATGTCTGTGGTCTGTGCAGGTGTTTCTGGTCTCTGCCTGGCACTGTGCTGTTCTCTGAGTCTCTCCTGTAAGATGTCCCTGCTAATGGTTGTAACATCATTATGCAAAAATCTGATATTAGAATTTTGTTCCTGGTTAATAATAAACAAATCAAGTCTTGAAAGTGGTGGTAAAGCAGAGTTATGTAGAAACTTGACTTGTAGCAAATTCTCTGCTGCAGAGGGAAAATGATGAACAACTACTGTTCGTAATTCTGGGTTATTAAATAAGAATTTAAAGTATAATTTTCTTTCAGCTTCTTCCACTTCTCCATAACTCAGCCCAGACCTGAAGCTGGTTAACATGGATAACTTCTTCTATTAGAAGTACCAACATCTTGTTATGTTTAGTTCCTGTATTCAAACAAAAAATTATATTAGTATGTTTCCTGAAATTAAGTATTTTAGAAGGTATTTGAAACTTCAGATTGACTAATAGACCACTGTAATTTTAAAATGTACTGTGCTTATTATATATAGCTATTCTATGTAGTCTTTGCATTATTTCTGGTTAGGTACTGAGTAATTGTAGTCCCTGACAGGCCCCATAGACAAAAGGAACTGTTTTAATTTAATACTAGAAGCTCAAAGATATTGAAAGCAGCTGCTTTTCTGCTTAGAAAACAGAGTTTAATACTTTGATCTGGAAAATAATGATGTGTCTCATTACAGGGGGAAAAAGGCAATATTTTGATCTAGAAAAGGTAAGAAGTTTCAAGGAGTACTAAGTAGCAGCAGCCACACTTTAAACTTGTAAAAATAGAATATTTCAGGTGTGCCTTAATCTGATGTGTCATTATGATTATAAAGGTTGTCACATGACTTAGTACAATGATGTGTTATATTAAATGTTATCACTGGCCTATGTCATGAAACAATGCATGAATAATAAATGTAAAATCCGAATTCATTTTAAAGTATTTTTCAGCGTGCAATAGCACCTAAAAACATAATCCCATTTCTGGAAATTGTTCTGAAGAACAGTGCAAATTCATGCAGTCTGAGTGACATAGCACACTAAATATGTGCATATTCCTGCAGCCTGCAAATATCAGTGTGATACTGGAAATAATTTGAGGATGTTTACACTTCATAGCCTCAGCAAAGGGTGACACTTAGCCTTGTGGGGGTTAATGGCACGTTTCTCATTGACTCCAGCGGGGCCAGGATTTTGGCTGTAGTTCCAAGAGCAGCTTTGTGTGAGCAGTCCCCATTGCCCTCGTGGAAGTGGGGACATGGGAGTCCCCATTCCTGTGTGGACTGTTGGTTGTGTTGTGCTGTGGACTGTCATGAACGAAGCCAGGAGGCTGCCAGGGGGTGGGGAGGAACATACCGCAGAGCGAGCAAACCCAGGTGTAACTTTCCACTCTTCCTGCAGCAGCTGTTGTCTTATTAGACAAATCATCTTTGTGTGTAACATTAATAGGCATGGGAACTTCAACTTGGCACGTCTAAAATTGCAGTGCTTGATTATATTTGGTAACAGAAATATGTCATCTTTCTGAGTATTTAAGGCCTAAATGCACACCTTTGAAAGGGAGATAAAGTTAGTGAAGACCACCATGTAGCAGACTAATTTTCCATTTATCCTATTTGGATTAAAGCGTTGGGTTACTAGACTTTAATCAAGGCTTGATTATTGGGAAGCCTTTATTTGAGCTCTTTTGAGGTATTAAACTACTGCCTGCTAAATTGCCTTTCCTGGTGGCAAAACAGTAGCAGATCATCTTTGTATCTTGGGAGAGGGGAGAGATGGAAAACCACCTAGGGCAGTGAAATTACAACTTAAGCTATCATGAAATCATAGAATCATTTGGGTTGGAAATGTAGTCCACCCCCCAGGCAGTGAGCAGGGACATCTTTAGCTAGATCAGGTTGCTCAGAGCCCTGTCCAACCTGACCTTGTATGTTTCCAAGGATGGGGTTTTTACTACCTCTCTGGGCAACCTGTTCTAGTGTTTCACCACCCTCAGCTTAAAAAAATTTCTTCCTTCTGTCTAGTGAATATATCCTCTTTTGGTGCAAAGAGGATACCCCTTGTCCTTTTGCAACAGGCCCTGCTGTATATTTGTTAGCATGACCTTTGTCCAATGTACTTGTTGCTGATTTGGTTTAGTACTTGATGGTCTTCCAGAGTTAGTGAATTCTACAATGCTCCTGTGCAGTTATTTCCATTTTTGCAGAGGGGAAACTGAGAGTCAGACAAATTAAGTGATGTGCCCAAGGTCACATAGGCAAAATAGGGAAAAAGCAAGCATATTTGTGTCCTTCTCTGTGCACTCTGCCTTGTTTAGGGAAAAACCACAGCTCATCTTTTCTCATATCTGTTTCTGAAAGACAGATGTTTTTCATCGTATCTCATAGGAGCAAGCTGGATGGGGAGCTACAGAACATGACTACATGTAGAGTTATTTTGCTGATGACCTTAACTGGTGCCACTTATCACAAAGCATTTTGTGAAGTTTGTCCTGATGGCTTTTCCTCCACCACTTCGAGGTTTTAGCCTAACAAGCAGGAAGAAATGAACACAATTATCACTGTTAAGCACAGAAACACTGTTTCAGGCTAGAAGCTAGGACAGTTGCAGACATAATAAACCATAGGATATTTATCATTTAAGGTGGATAATACTACTGATGTCAGTAAGTGGTGCTACAGCTGGTAGTTCTGGTCACAAGTTTTGTGTGATGTACACATCTCTACTTTGGTCCGTGGTTACCTTGCTAGTGTCTGCACTATGCTCATACCCAAGGCAGTCCTGCTTAGAAATCAAAACAGCTGCAGTGCTAATATTGGTTGTTTTCTTCAGAGTCTCTGTCTCCCTCCGCATTAAGCATTTGCAGGGCCAGTGGCACTTACAATTCCAGGAGGAGAGGCTTGTCTATGGCTGCAGCTGTGGTGGCTCCAGAGTCTTTCCACACCTCCTTTCCCAAGGCTCAGCCTTGCCCCACTATGCACATCTACTTGTTTATTCAGGACAGAATAATGGTCAAGTATAATAACCTATTTTGGTGAATGAATAGTTCGTGTATGCAGTGACATCTGAGCCTTGACTTTTATTTCCTGTACTTAATGTGCTTGCTAATTTCCATTATATATGTTGTTCTATATAACCAGATAAGGCTTCTATGACAAAAAGATTTTTCTGCTAACTTGTTTATGCACACTCTAAGTGGACAAACTGGTATACTGTGGGTTTATGATGTAATTTTTTACTGCCATTTTTGGACTTTTCATTTTTTTCTCTATAAAATGCTGCAGGTGTCTTGGATACCCTCATTAGCCATTTAACAGGCTACAGGCATTTTACTCATTATTCTGTTATCTGGCTGCTTATCAGCCTTGCTCTCAAGTTCTGAACATGTTGTCCTGTTATAGTAATTGGGCTTTGTTCTTATCAGGTTTGCGTAGCATTGTGTTAGAGTAGTTATTTTTCTGAATATAAATAAGAGGAGCATGAATAACTATTACAGAGGAGTTGAGGATTACTGTGCCTAAAATACATCTGTACTTTTTTAACTGACAAAGCTATAACAGTGCACCACACTGAGGATCTTAATGGGTTAGACCTGCTAAAATAGTTGAGAAAAATGCAGACCCTCTGTAAAGATAAAAGAAGCTTAAAATGAGAAGGTGTTCAGTGTGGATACCCCTGCCTTTATGTCAAACTATAGAATTTCCTTCCTCATTGAGGAGATGTGTGGACAATCTGCTACTGTCTATCAGGAGAAAAAGGGAATCACAGATCAATTTGTGAGCCTGTGGTAAAGAGTGACACAGTCAAGTGCAAGCTAAAAGTAGCTATTGAAATAGGTCAGTGTTGTCAGAATTTGTCTGAAGACTCAGGGGTGGAAAAGTCAGACCAAATAAAACACAAAAGCTCCGTACTGATTCTTCCATATCTTAAATGCCTTTGAGTCCGAGTTGGATTTTTGGTTTCAGTCCCCTCAGTGGTTCCTGGTGTCATGTGGCAGAATGAAAAATCCATAGCCTGGCTGCCTTGTACGTGATATTGCAGAAAGGTCAGTGCAGAGGGAAGGAGGATGGCCACTTGAGCATCTGTTATTTACAAGGTTCCCTACTGGTGGAAGTGGGGGGGAAAGCCATGGAAACAAAGAGGGACATGGAAAGGTGGAAGCTGGGTAAGGAAACCATAAAAATTGTTATAGAAATGCTGTTTCTTGTCTTTGTCTAGAAATATTATTACTAGTGTTCAACTGCATGCCACTGAGTAGGATATCACATTAAAGATGCAGGGTAAAATTATTATAGGAGTTCTTGCTAACCAAATATGATACCTAGAGGAATAAAAACCCCTGTTATTAGCCCTGATGTTACATGCAAGGTCCAGGTATCTTGTTTGTCTTGCTGGATGTTCTGCTTGTGGGGAGAAATAAGAGCTTCCCACTGTAATTTTAAAAATGTGGTCGTGGGGAGCTGCTACTCCAAAATCTGATATACCAGGAAACAACCTACCCTGCTTCTTAAAAATGTAGTTAAAAGCAGTTGCATGTGACAGTACAAATACTCCAAAGCATTTGTGTAGCTCTAATAGTTTCAGTAATTAGTCCATATTCATTTAGAAACATGAGGCATGGTAAGTCCAAAATAAATGCCCAATCAACTGTATTGAAGATCTCACTTATTATGGTGCAGTTGAATAAACAGAATGATGCTAACCCAGAATATCTGAAAAATAACTGCCCTGAACTCTGTCTGGTATATGGAATTAGGCATAATGATCTTCGGTACTGATGCTTATGGGTACAGCAATGAAAACATTAATGTATATCTGTAGTCTGGCTGAGTGTGAGAATGAATCTGCGCAGAGAGACCTTCACATCCTCCACATGTGCATGAAAACATATGTACTCTGACTCTGGGCTGTGTTCTTTCTGCAACTTCCCATTTGTACACTTTTTCCTTTTTGGGGAAAAAAAAAATTTTGATTGGTGATGCTCTGAGACTAACAGTGTTTTAAGACTCTCAGTGCATTACACTTGATATGCAGAAAGGAAGGTAGTCAAGTCCTATGTTGCATTTAGACGGGATAAATGCAATTTAGCTCTCAGCTGACGGTAATACAGTTGAGAACAAATCTGATTCAGCATTATCTGAAGCAAAAAATAGTGATAGTTATTTAAGGAGTTTTATCTCATTTAAGAAGGTCTTGGCTAAATCAAAACTGAAGGGTTTTTCCCATTTAAATACTGGTTTTGAATCAGTTGTTACAGGATTTAATATTTTTATTTAAATTTTATTTTGAAAGACTAATCAGTTGCAAAATTGTAATCTTCGATTGAGGGTTTTGAAAAGTCATTTTAAAAAGTTACTAGATAAAGCAGTTAGTTGCAGGAACAGAAAGGCACTGTTTACTCACAGTTGGAGGGGGCTTGCTATAAAATTAAACTGAAAATCTTCACACAATATCTTAAGAAAATCCATAAAGAAATATTCAGAAGCAATGCAATCTTTCCTATACTTTGCTACCACCTTCTGAATCACAACATGAAACTTTCTCTTGTTTGGTCTCCACGTCTATGAGTGGAGATATATTAAAGGTCTTGCTCTGAGGCAGGCACCACAGGTGCTCAGTCTGGCTTCGCTAGATCCCTGCAGCAGCTGGCAGAAGGCTTTCAGTGCATTCCGCAATACATGCGAACTGAATTGTACATAATTCATACTGTGTTATTCTCCACCTGTTTTAAATAAAATCTAAATACTCTTCAGTGTAGGTTGAATTCTGTTCTCCAATACATTGCTTGTAGGTTTTACAGATGACTCTTCAGTTTCTGATCACTGGTGTCCTATTTGCAGACCATAACTCTTATAACTATGTATTTACCAAATGAGGTTGAAAGTCAGAGCTGTCATATGAAAAAATAATATGCAATATCTCTTTCCGTCTTGCAGTAAATAGGTATTGTTTCTGCACTGTTTGATTTCACAGAATATTAGGAGTTGGAAGGGACCTCAAAAGATCATCCAGTCCAACCCCCTTGCCAGAGCAGGATCACCTAGACTCGGTCACACAGGAACGCGTTCAGGCAGGTTTTGAATGTCTCCAGAGAAGGAGACTCCACAACCTCTCTGGGCAGCCTGGTCCAGTGCTCTGGCACCCTCACAGTAAAAAAGTTTTTCCTCATGTTCACATGGAACCTCCCATGTTCCAGCTTGCACCCCTTGCCCCTTGTTCTATCACTGATTATCCCAGAGCAGAGCCTGGCTCCTTCCTCTT
>NW_010191455.1:0-7636 GCF_000695765.1 Mesitornis unicolor
AGCGAGCCGGAGCATAGGAGGTTTCATGCAAACTTAAGGAGAAACTTTTTCGCTGTGAGGTTGACAGAGCACTGGCACAGGCTGCCCAGAGAGGTTGTGGAGTCTCCATCTCTGGAGACATTCAACACCAGCCTGGACGTGTTCCTGTGTGACCTAGTCTAGGTGATCCTGCTCTGGCAGGGGGGTTGGACTAGTTGTTCTTCAGAGGTCCCTTCCAACTCCTAACATTCTGTGATTCTGTGAAATCCAAGTGCTTTTCTTCTTTTCACTGCTTTATAACATTGCCACCTCCTATCCCTTCTCCATCCTGCTCAATGAACTCAGAGCATTTCTGTGTGGAGACTGTATCTCCCACCACCCTAATGAATGCTTATTTCGCTTTACCAGCATTCACTAAGCCCACTGAATGATCCTCTGCAAATTACTAATACTTATTTTCTCACAACCTTCTGGTTGCAGAGCTGTTGTCGAGCCTGAACAGCTCTAAACAATCTTTTCAGACCATCTATTGGACACTTTTTTTCATTTGCATGTTATGCTCCAACTGTAACAATTCATCCTGCTATTCTTCCTATGGAAGTATTGTCCCTATATGTTCATGGCCGCTTAATCCATCAGGCTTGGCTGGTCTGTCCTGGAGAAACCCATGCTCAATCTACCAGGCTTTCCAGCTGTGGTGGCATGAGTTGCTTCTCTTGTCCTCAGATGTCTGCCACTAATCCACTATGTGACTAAAGTGAAAATACAGGGTGAAATGCAGCCTGCACCTCTCCCTGTCATGCCAAGGGATGTTCTGTATGGAGATTTGGTGGTTCTCACGTCTCCTGAGTCAGCAGGCTTTCAGCATGGCACCCAGGCACTGCTCTATTCCCCTGCACAGACCGGAGGGCAGGACATCTCCATTTAGGTTTGTCACAGGTACTAATGATTATGAGAATCTTCTTGGAGTCAAACTGGACTAATAACATTGTCAATGCCTTGAAAGAAGGAGGGGGAGAAGGAGCAGAGCTGCCTGAAAGATCAGAAGCTTCAGGAGGACTGTGATTTCTACAATTCTTCTGAAAGGCTTTTAATGGTCTACTTCATGGTCTCATTAAGTGAACAACATCAGAGCTTTAAAAAGAGCCCTCTGCAATTCTTGCACTGGGCTAGTAATATATGTCACTACAGATATATATAGAAAAGCAAAGGAGTACAGAGAAGTGCTGTATGGTTGGACCCCAAAGGGAAGAGCTAGAACATTTCTTTTTTCACCCTCTGCTCTGAATCCTTGCATTAATTAGCCAAAGTAAAATGAATATTAGCTTATGCTTAACTGCCTTTCCAGCATGTTACCCTGCATTGACCCAGAAGTGCTAAACCAATTATTTTTTGAACTTTATGGCTTTAAATAATCCTCTTCTCTAAAACTCCCTCTACCCCTCAGCTACTTAACCACAGGCCCGACTGCCCTAAATCCCTTTCTTATACTTTGTAGCTTTTTAAGCAAGCCCCCTCTTTAAGCAGACATAATCCCTTCTCTGTAGAAAACATGAAAGACCTTGAACAAATCAAGATTTCTCCATGGAGAATTCAGCTAATCCTGTGCTTAGCTCCTAACAAGGAAATCCATCTTGCCACCAAGCACCCCATTACTAGGACTAATGCCTGACTTGAATAACAAGCAAATTATTGTGCTTTCATTGTAGCACTGCTCTGTCACATGGAGAAGTTGGAGAGGAACGTGACTTGACTCCTCCAGAAAAGACAGGTCACGCCTTTTGTTGTTGTTCAGGTTGCTGTGATTTAAAAGCAGACTAAATTAACTATTAATATGGACTGCACATGCTTCAGATTAGATGAAACAGCTGCACTGTAGCTCTGTAGTACACTTATCATAAAACAAGTGCTGTTACACTGGATTACTATTCTCTTTTATACCGTCTTTTGACTGTTGTGAAATTCGTATGTTGGGGCTTGAAGGTGTATAATTGTGCCCTTGGGGGGGATGGAGGCATCAGCCATTTGGTCTCAGAAAATTATGTTAGTGTTAAATCAGAGTAAAAGCAAACTGATGACGTGGCTGCATGGTCAGCACTTTTTCTCAGAAGGGCTCCCCACAGCATGAGCTAGTTACTGCCGTGATGGCAGAAGGGAGAAAAAACATTTTGTGGGAAAATAACCATATGTATTTTGGTTAAGAGAAATAGAAGGTGCCTTTCCAGTTTGGGGGTAGTGATGTTAGCACTGATAGAAGCTGCAAGCTGGGTACCATCACAAAATGGAAGCAGGAAGAGGACACCTGGTATAGAACCCGAGTATGAGATGGTGCACCAATCTCACAGGCCACTAGCGTGGGAATAGTTTTTGCCATTACTCTTTGGGTGTCTGGTGCTTCAAGAGCTACATCTAAATTGGAAATGAGCAGTACTGCTCATGGAAGCAAACCACATGCACCTCATTGCGTGTGCTCAATGACCATGCTTGGGGATGCACAGCATTTTTCTCCAGCTTGCATGGATTTGGTAAGAGGTGTCCATTGCATCAGCAGCTGTAGAGGCAGATATGGAGCCCCAAACCAGTGTATGAGGAGTGAATCCTGAATAGGAAATACTCCTCCTGACTGATGAGATGATGTACATCCACGGTGCCTCTGATTTAGTCTCTTAATCAGCTTCAAGGCATGGAATTACTGTGTGCTCTTTTTGTTGATTCAGAGAGTTTTGTGCACCTCCTCTGGATGCTCTGATATAGTGTGGGACTGCAGGTGGTTCTCCAGCTTCTTCTGGATTAAAAAGAATGAATTAATTTGGAAGATGTCTAGAGGGACTCCTGGATTAAACAAGGAAAGATCTTTGATGCTGTTTGGCAGTAGAGAGAATTAACTGTGAGAACTGTAACTCATTCTATGCTTGATAAAAGCATATAAGTATTACTAGGCAAGAGTGAATGTAACAAGACAAGAAGAAGTGCTGTCTATTCCTCTGTTATGAGAAATTAGGATGACATACCTTTTTTATTCAGGCATGGTTTATCATTCTGTGTGTAGAGCATAGGCTGCATGTTCATTCTCTTAGTTATTAATGTGCTTTTCTAAGATCTTTTCCTCTCTGTATAATACAACTTAGCTGTGGCTGCTGCTGCAGTCATGTCTCTAGATCCTGAAAAATAACACCGAAGGATGAATGGAATGGGGAAGACAAGCAGCAGCATTGCATGGATTTAATGTGACATTAAGCAAATACTGAGCAAGATTTTAATTACAGCAGTTATGGCAAATTTTGCTGGGAAATGTCAAAAATCCTCCTCTATTTAGTAACCTGAATACAAGAACCTCATTGCCTACTGTCTCCATCTCAGGCTGCTTGTAAAGTGTGACTAGGAGAGTTAATGGGCTGCAGTTTAAGGCGAGTTCCACTAGATGATGGTATAAATCTTCATAATGAGCAAGACCGAAGTGGGCAGCATAAACAGGAGTCCAGGAAAAGTAAATGCCAAACAACCAGAGGCAGTGACAGCCCCTAATCTTCTTCTTGCTGTGTTAGAGTGAGGCTTTCGACAATTGCACTGGCCACACAAACATCAGCAACATCCAGTAGCATCGCAGTCGGCTGTGGCACCATGCAGGCAAACTGAATGGAGGGGCTGATTAACTTAATTTAAAATCAAGTAATAATTTGTTTAATTTATTTTGCAAATTAGACTGGGCTAACATAAATTCATTTAAAAATGATACTATAAATGAGAGTAATTGTGTAATTAGCAGCAAATTAATTACAGGGCAGAAGATCCATTTACATGAATCTGAAATCAAAAATTAAAGCTGGGTCTTGCATTCCTCCAGCTGACAGATGTCAGGGTGTTGTCAGGGCACAAGTCTCAGTCTGTCTGGCCCAGGAGGAGAAAAGAAACAGCTTTTTGTACAGCTATGTAGCATCTTCCATAGCTTGCTCAGATTGGCACTGAAGGCCTCAAATGGGAGTTTCACGGAGACATTCTCAGGCAGGAGGGATATTCCCTGATGAGATATTAATTAGGAGAAAGGGCATATGGGGAAGACAATGTCATAAAGAAAATCTGCTGGCGGGAACAACCTTTGAAATGTATCAACAATGGAGAAAATGCTTGTCTTAGTCTCTGGAGGGAGTATAAAAGAATATGCCACTTCTGGATGCCAGTGAGAAGAACACCACCACCAATGTTCTCCACTTTTGCCTGGGGGCTAGTGCAGCTCTCCTAGAACATGCCTGCATGATTTAGCTTAGAGAATGTAAAAGCCAGGTTTCATTTCCATTCCTATTTCCACTCCCTTGTACAGGCTCTGGCTGGGATGAAGTTCATTTTCTTCAGAGCAGCCCGTAAAGTGCTGTGTTTTGGATTTGTGCCAAAAACAGTTCTGATAACACACCAGTGTTTTGACTGTTGGTGAAGGATGCTTGCACAGCACCGAGGCTTCCTCTGTTTCTTACACCTCCTCCTCCTCACAGGTAAAAAGGCTGAGGGAGGGCAAGAGGCTGGAAGGGGTCACAGCGGGAGAGCTGACCCGAGCTGGACAAAAAGATATCCTGTGTCACATGACACCGTGCTCAGCAATAAAAGCTCAAGGCCAGGAGCAGGAAGGGGGCACATTTGAGGTTGTGGTGTTTGCCTTCCCGAGGCAGTGTTAAGTGTGCTGAGGCCCTGCTTTCCAAGGAGTGGCTGGACATCTGCCTGTCCGTGGGAAGCAGTGAATGAATTCTTTGCTTTGCTTTCTCTGTGAGTGTAGCTTTTTCTTCACCTGTTAAACTGCCTGTGTCTTCATTCAGGAGTCTTTTTGACCTCCTTGCATTTTGTCCTCACCCTGCAGGAGAATGGATGGAGGGAGAGGGTGCTTGGCTGCTGGCTGAGGTTAAACCACCACATTCATGTAGCAGATTTATTACTTTGTAATTAATTAACTGCTTATTGCACAAGTACTTGTGTTTGCAGTATAAATAAAACCCTCAAAAGCAAAACCACAAAGATGTCAAACAGTAAGTTAGTAATGAAAAAGGAAACAGAGTGCAAGAATTATGATCCACAATGTCCTGGTCTAACCAGTGTGAAGGTGATACTCTGTGTTCCTGTAGTAGCTCTGCTCTGTAAATCATTATATTTCAAAAAGAAATGGGAAGTGCAGAGTCTTGAATACTAGGACTTGAAGTAATTGCTGCCATACAAATTCTGCATACCTGTAAGTGCTTACTTGTTCAAAGGTAGAATTATATGCTCATCAGACAGTTGCTGAAAACATCACAGTACTAATAGATATCCGTTTAATGATCTTAAGGCAAAATATTGAAATTCGGAGCTGATTTTCTGTAGACAGCTCCCACACACACTTTTGTCAGAGGAACTGAGGAAAAAGGACCATATTTAGGAAAGGTTTGACTCAGTGCCATCATCTGCTTAGCCTTTCATTTCAGCTCTAGGTGCTTTTGAAAATGGTGACCTTGATGATTCTTTTTACCCACACAGCTATATAAAACTGTCTTGCTATATCCTGCGGGGATGTAACTTCTAAAAGCCAAGAGCTAGCCAGAATCAGCCGTTATTGTGCGTAGAGCTGCTTGTTGTACAGGGATGATTGGTTATAAATTGGACATTGAGTAGCACAGGCCTCTGTAAGGCATCTGAGGAATTATGGAGCAATTTGCAACCTTTCACAGATCTGCTCAGGAAAGCCATGAATCTGTAAGCCCAGCTCAATGTGCAGAGGTGTGTGCAGAGGCTGCAAAGGGGGATGAACAAAATGAAGTGCTAAATTTGGGCTCCTCCTCTCTGGCAGCAGTGATTCAAAGCCTGTAAGATGTCATGGCTGTCTCTTGCTTTGTGCAAAGGAAAATGGTCAGCTTTAGTAGAGGACTGTTGTTTCCAGAGGAAGCTGGGCTGAATCGTGTTAGCTGCCATACTACTGCTGTATCGGACCTGGTAGGAGCAATTTGGCTGCTTCTGCAGCATGCACTTGTGAGAACCATGGGAAGGAGTCACAGCTTGGCCCCTTTCCTTCTTCCTCCTTTCCTCTGTGTACTGAGTGACAACCCTTTACTGCTGCTGAACTTCAGCTTTGAAAGGGTTGTTGTGACCCTGGAGTCCTGGGCAATCACTCTGGCTGCTCCCCTTGAAAATCAGCTGTCTCACAACTGCTTTGTCCTCATTTCTTTTATGCACTGACCTGCTGATTGCTTCTTACCTTAATTTGTTGAACTTAGGTGCATGCTTTATTTCTGTGCTTTACATAATTCAGTCTCAAACGAGTGAAGGAAGGGGTAGCTGCCCTGTGTTCAGTGTCAGAACCATGTGCTGCCAGACCCTCACTAGATGAAGCAGCAGCACAAGTCACCCAAAGGCACATGCCAAGACTTCTGTCAAAGTCATAGTGCACGGGATGAAGTTTGCTGGCTGTAGGAAAAGGGACAATGGTGGATCTGTTGTAAAACCCACATGCATGATATTATCCCATCAGAAAACTCTGGACCAACATGCAGTAGTGGTATGAGTTCATACTGGTTGTCTACTTTGCATCTTGTGGCTGAAATGTTTCTGATGTGGTACTAGCCAGACTTCCTCTATTATCAAACCATGACCTGTGCAAAGCAAGAATTGCTAGTTTGACCTCAGTGACATAAAAACAAAAAGCTTTTTACACATCTTTTTCAACTAATGGAATTTTATTTCCTCATCCCCCTACAACAACAATCTTTCTAATAGTTTCACAGAGGATACATTATGGTATTTTCTGTGGTTTTCCCTTCCTCCATTTTACCGTAGGATTGCAAAATCAGTGCCAGGAGTTCACTGTGTAAAGGGTTTTAATGCTTAATAGTTCATAGATTTTTACAAGCACAGGCAGCAGTGTAAACTAAAGAGAGAGGAAATCTCATGACTTGACATCTGAAATATTCCCAGACTTCAAAGAAGTTTCAGCTGGCCAAGCAGCCTCATTTCAATAACTCAGAAGGAAGGTGCTAGGAAACCTGGAAGTTCCCAACAGGGATAGAGTGATGGAGAGCATGAAGGAAAATAAATCCCTCCTGGTGAAACTGGAGTTGAAGTGTCAAGTAGCTGGAGTCCTAAATAGGTCAATGTGAACTTTACACTGAAGTATATATAACTCAGGAATTAAACAAGTGGCTACGACCCTGGTGTGGGGAGCAAAACTTTGGGTTCTTTAATCATAGGATGGACTGCTCTCCTCCAGGCTACCTGTCTAGGGATGGGGAACGCTTGTCTGCAAAGGGGGTGAGAATTATTTCTAAGAATCTTGCAGGGCTCATTAAGAGGGCTTTAAACTAGATGTGAAGGGGAAGGGGCATGGTACCAGCCTTAACAAAGGTGAGCCTGGAGACGGCACTCCAGTCTCTGAGTCTGTCTGCCACCTCAGAGAGGGCAGTGGTGAATACTCCAAGTGACAAAGTTGTAAATGTTACTGACAGAGTAGATGACTCAAAAGGCAGTCATCTGGAAATCAAAGCTATCTCCATAAAGAATGCAGTGAGGAAAACAGCCCACCTGAAGTGCATATACACCAATGCACGAAGTATGGGCAATAAGCAGGAGAAGCTAGTGGCCATTGTGAGGCAAGGGGACTACGATTTAATGGCGCTAACTGAAACATGGTGGGATGGCTCACATAACT
>NW_010191456.1:0-8661 GCF_000695765.1 Mesitornis unicolor
TCCAACAGAGCGATTCTGTGATTCTGTGAAGACAGGGAGAAAACTTTTTCATCAGCCATCCAAAAAGGCTGTGATATTATTTTTAGTAACAGTGCCTTCCAGGGCCCCCCAAAAGACAACAGCTTAGTTCTTTCCTACTTGGTATGTTTACCATCCATTGTATAAAGATCATCTGTGTAAATGTCACCGTATAAAGAAATTTGTTAGTTTTATTGTTTGCACCCTGGAGATGTAAAATATTCCTAGACAGCTGGTGAGCAGTCGTTTTACCAATAAATACCACTGAGATACACTGAAAGTAACTAATACATTATTTTGCCACATTTGCCCCTAAACCTGTGCATCTGTGATCTTTGCACTATCAGGCACTGCCTTAACACCTGATAGACAACTGACAGCTCCAACATCCTTGTCATTTGTAGCCTGTGATGTCTCCAAAGAATTAATTTCACCATTGAGAACTACTTTCTTTCATGAGAAAGTAGTGATAAAGATACTTCTTGAGTCTGCTCTTTTTCAGATGAATTTAGTGTGCCCTTTTTCTTTATAATTTAGCTCTCTTTGAGATCTGAGACTACCTTTTTATGGTTCACAAGTTGTTGTTGTAATCAACTTGGCTGCGGGCCCAAAGCAAGCTGTGTGACTCAGTGACAGTTGCAATCAGTGCAACCAGGAAAAAGACAAAGAGTCAATACATTTGGAAGCCACAGCGATGGAAGAAAATGTTTGGAGAGCTTTTCATGAAGTCTATTGGTTGGAGAGCTTCAGATTAATCTGAGGTTTAAAATATTAAATATTGTTACCAAGGAACATGTATACAGCATTTAATGCTGCCAATTTCTTATTTGAAGAGCATTAAGTTTCAATTAGATATGGTATTGTTAATGTCCCACAATAAGATGTTTCACTGTGTTGCTGAGCATTGCAAGACTTTTGTTTAGGAAATGCTTAGATGTGTTTTAATACAGGCAGCGAGTTACGTTATCCAAAAGCCACAAAGCGGTCAAGAACGAGCTTAGCTTTATGCACGTGCTTAATTCTCAGAAACATCTCAGAAATTTAAATATGGGCTAGAAAGAAAATACTTTGACTTAAACACAACCATTTACCACCCCAGAGCCTAATACAGTCTCATGAAAAATAATAGGTTTCCTATCTAGGATATGAAGAATGCTTTGCAGTCAAAGAATTCACTTCAATAGAAGGCATCTAAAATTTTTCTTCCTCTAAAATCCCCTGGTACAGATCCCTTGTGAAAATCCTTTCACAGGCATTTTGGTAGCACTGGTGCGATCTGCTTGTGAAAGCAATCAGGAATCGACACTAGCTAAACACTGCAGGGAGAAGTCGAATCTGGGGTGAGATAGGGCTGATGTTACACAGTTACACCTGGTCTGCCCTTGCTGCGAAGAAAGGAAAAATGCACAGAGCATATGAGAATGAGTTAAAGATATCCTGGGTAGCTCCAACTTATGTAATAGTACTCCCACTTTCTCTGCTAGCAATTCATTGCTTCTTCATGAACAGCAACGTACTTAAAAGTCACCCACAGTCACACATATGAATATAGTCCCACACGTTTGCACATTTGTATAGCGGTTCCTGCAATAACACCTTGTATCAAGCAGCTTAAAGATGAACTTCTAAGGAAGAACATACAATACACATTTTAAATAGCCTTGGGAACTCAGCAGATACAACAGCGAGAACCATGACACGTCCTCCTGTCACAAAGAGCCTTCGGTTACATAAAAATTGCCAGATTGGTTCGGATTAGTTGTCCATCGAGCCTTGAATCCTGTTCTTGAAGGTGACAAGTACCAGATGCTTCAGAGGCAGGTGCAAGAAACCCCCATACTGAACACTTATGTAATAGAGAGGGTTCTTCCTAAAATCAGGCAGTTGGTGGGTGGCTTATGCTTCACAGCAGGAGTTTATAACGCCGTGAAATGTTTATCTTCGTTATGTAACCATGGATGTGATTACCCATCTATAGCCAGCTCGGGCAAAAAGTGCCATGGGGCTTTTAATAAACACTGCTAACCAGGGCCTCGTTTTATTTCTCAGCTGAGAGACAGCAGAGCAATTCAGGATCTGAGACCCTAGAGTATGATACCAGTTTGCTAGACTGATCATATTTTAAAGCATGGAAAGCATTCATAAGTAGGGTTTGTTCAGCCATCTAAAAGTTGGGTGTCACCAAACCACAGGTACATCCCAGTCCAAGTGCTGATAACTGGAAGCAGTGAGTCTCTAGAGTCACATATGAGGAGCTAGAATTGGGGAAGTAAGCAAGAGGACTTTTTCCCTCAAGACCTTCTTGGGCAAAAGAAAAATCTCTTAGGCAACTGGAATTAAAATTAGCCCAGGTTTGTGGAATGCTATAATTCAAAAACAATACTCATAATTTCTATTATTTAAGAAGACAGCATTTTTTAAAATAAACATATGATTTTGCTTCATAGTAAATAAGGAGGAAAAGAAACACTCAGTAAAAATACCAAAAAAACCTCTACACTGGATGCTTGATTTCTAAACTAGCTTATTTTGCTTTTATAAATTGTTATTCTCCTTCCCTAAGTTAAAGCTTTTCAACAAGAGGCAGCATACACATATAACAATTTAATTGAATTTGGTTGAAGGTATAATCATGCCATTAGTTAATTTAGCACAGCTCCGTGTGGATCCTAGAAATAATGGCACATACAGCTTAGTTGTCACACTGATTTACGGCTCAAACCTGTATGTAGGAAAAGAAACAAGCACAACACAGAAAGCCTCAGGTTTTAACATTCTTTTAAATGTAATAATTTCTATAAAATGGTGATAATAAGCATGGTGGAAGAAGACACTGGGTTCTTGAAGTGGCACAAGGCAAGTTCTCACTTTGCAACCGTGGTACCATGCTGTCTATTTTCTAAAGTGAAGACTATGTGCAATGTTCACTTGTGCTTCAGCTAACACTCCATTCAGACCTTGCATATCCAATTCTGATTTCCTTCTGTCTCTGTTGAAATGGAAAAACTTGAGAGAGTTATGTATCTGTTTGAACCGCTGGGGCACCTTTAAAAACATAGTGTTTTTAATACAAAGTGAGTATTTGCATTCTCATTTCTAGAAGTGAGAGAAATTAGGGTGGCATAAGAATTGTGCTCCCATGGAAGTTGAGTGATGTAGGAACCTGCTTCCTCATGACTGAACATATTAAATGGTTGTGTAAATGGCCCTTGTTCATTTTACTGCAAAAGAAACAGGTTTGCTTTAACTCCCTGCAGTGGTCGGTCGAAACTAATCTCCCAGCTGTGCCCCGAAATGAATCAAAGTCTGCATACAACTGACCACAGCACCTCAGCTGAAATCTGTTCAACTACATCGCAAGCTCTTGTTCAACCATGCCATACCCCGCAGGTTTTTAAATGAATTGCCAAGGATCGCCCAGCACAGGGAGGAGAACCAGAACTGCTGACGGGTCATTCTGTGTTCAGTGCATTAGACCACAGTTTCCCCTAGACAACACACTTCTGCACATGGAACAGGAATGTGTCTCCGGTTCCTGTTTTCTATAGACCGAAACGACTGCAATGAATCTGCCCTCAGTTGCTGGCCAGCAGGCACCACTGTAATTTCTGAATATATTTGGGACTTTCCCTTTGGAGGATGCTGGGGCCTGATTTTCTAGGTGGTTTTTCAATTTTATATCTATAATAATGGGCCAAAAAGTCCAAAAAATGAAACATATGAAAGATTGTATTAGATTTAGAATGAGATTCTAAATAAGATTTTGCATGTTATTCATGGAATATTTATGTCTTAACATAACCATTAGCAAACAAATGAGATTGCATTAATTTTCAGTGCACTCAGATTGCCTGTTTACTTCCTTTTATTTACCCAAATTTTGCGGTAGTTTACCAAGCCACACTTTAGGTTGGCACAAATCAGCACTAACTCCATAAAATAGTTTTACTCCCCCACAGCATTCTTGCTCCCCACTCTGTAGGCGAGCATGGGTGTTTCTCCGGTTGCATGGTTAACTGAAAATATTGAAAGACGAATCAGCTTTTATTTCCCACACTAGTTTTTATCTGGGTGAATTTCCCAGTGCAGTTCATTGCTCAACACACAAATATGTGGGTCACCTAAGTAAGGTGCAAGGTAGAGAAGGGAGCGGAGTAGGAGGAAGGCAAGGCTGCTGCTTTCAGTGGCAATGCTGCCCTAGCTGGCCATACTTTAAGGTATATAAGGTATCACAAAAACTGAACATACACTTATCCCAAAACATCCTGGGAGCATGCTCAAAAAGGAGAGAATAAAGCTGCTGAACAACTGCTACCACTGCAATTGCTGTGCACACCAGCTACACCAAAGGTACAAGAGCTGATACATCTGAAAACACACAAATGACCCCCTCATCCTCCCACCTGGGCCTCCACTATTCCAATACATAGCAGCAACTGCTGGCATTTTTCTATCTAGTGTAAATAGTTATCACAAATCAGCAACTGGACTAGTTTATGAAACTCTGATAATCTGATGAGTTACATCCCCCTCAAATACACTGGAATTTATACGGATTTGACTCTAAGAATGTTTTGTATCTTGTTGGAAATATTGTTTTTAGAGAGTAACATCAAGTAGAACAAACAACTTTTTTATCTTGTAACAGGATTCCTGGTTAGAACTTAACCAAATCTGACTTTGCCGAAATACTAATATATATTTAATGAGCTCAGTTTAGCTAAATCCTTATTAAGATGTGTGTAATAACCACACAGTGTTTAACTCACACCAGGATTCTGAATGAAAGCTATCGCAAAATAAATTCCCAAATGACCTCTAATAATGTTCCTCAAAGTGGCAGAACGTCCACCTGATCTCCATTTTTTGTCAATTTATCGTTAGCATCCGGATACAAATACAAGCATCACTGTGCTTCATGGAGGCAGAGTTCAAAACTTTTGTATTTCGGAGACAGAACCTCGACTAAAAATTGGTCACTTAAGTTCTGCAATGACCGACTAATCTGGATGGCATTACTTAACTTCCACTGATCCTATTACGGATTTTAAGATGTGAATGCCACGCTGATCAGAATTATGCAACCTAACCTCTAACGCATCTCCTATATCTAATTCTTCTGCCGCAGACTCCAAGTCCTGCTACACTTCGCGGCCACTCCTGACCAGTTCTCTCATCAGAGACATTCACAGACATAACCGTAACCATTTCAAGGAATGAGGAATAAAAATTTGAGCCAAATGTACCCTGGCTCTACATTCAGTAGCAGTATATGAGAAATGCTTCAGGTCCACGTAGTCAAGTAAATACATTCTGTAACATAGAGCAGACTGCTGCCTCGTCGTAATGACTTCTGGTTAACTGAGCATTTTTAAGACTAATGTTTGTCACAGAAGGATAAACTCCACCAAGTTTGGGATATGCCAAATTTACAAAAATACAGAAACTCAAAATACAGATTATTATTTTGCTCACATCAATTTATTCTTACATGTTACATGGCTTCCTAATTATATATATTGCACTCATTTTTCCTTAGCAGTAACGGTTGCCTCTCCACTTCTCATTTAAAAGGGTCTCTGGAAGCAAGGCCAGAGAATATTTGTACCTCAGAGAGAGGTCCACAGCTATCGAAATGTTACACTGGAGCAATGGCACTGATGTATAAATTAGTTTTTGCAAAGTGCAACTAAAGTAGGCGTTGGATGTAGGAAATCATCAAAAGCAATGTAAAAAATCATTATTTTAATCATATTTGTCCCATTCCACAGTGGGCATCTCTTTTCTCTAGCTAAGGAGTCATCCCTGTACCTACACCAAAACGTGAGTACACCACAGCAGCTCTAGTGAAAGGCATGAGAAGCTTTCCCTTTTAGAGGTATCTTTTCCAGGTCATACAGAGGAAGGCAAGACAGATTTCAGCTCAGGACACTTGAACTGTAAAGTCTGTAACAACAGAATACAAAGAGCTAGAAAATGTACAAAGACAGACAGGACCCCAAAGCATGTGGTGTCTGGGGCATGACACAGTCACTCTTCTGAGGTTTCTGAATGGGTCACCTATGCCCAGCCCTTTCCTGTCTTGTTTGCATAGGCAGGGTTCACACATACTTATGAAATAAATAATTTGCTTTGAAAACAGCTGATCACTTATTTCTGCTCCAAAAATCAAACCCAGAAAGCCCTGAAGTCAACTGCTGCTGAGCAAAAGGATGCCAATACTTCAGGATTGTGTTCTGGAACTGCGCTGGTTTACTGGCATAGCCTTGGAACCAGTTTTCTGTTCAGCAAAGCTGCATTTCTACAAAGACTACAGTACTCAATGTCATGGGAGCAAAGTGATAAGACACTCTGTTTTAGCTTCTGGCCAATACTGATATACGATGATGGAGGTCTTGAGTCAAACAGGTGCAGAAGCTGGGGGAGCAGAAACCCAGGGCAACTGAGCCCAAGTTGGCCAGCAAAAATTATTCCATACCATAAACGTCACACTCAGTATAAACTGAGGGTTGCTGGGGATGGCTCTCCTTCGATGACGGACATCCCAAGAGGGACTCACTGGCCATTCTACCCCTGAAGCCTACTCCCCCATTATATTGGCTGAGTACAACTCTGTGTACTTTATATTAATAGTTATTACTATTGTTTATTATTATTATTATTATTATTATTTTACATCTGTTTTTATTTCAATTCATGGGCCTCCTTCCCTTTTCCCAATCTCCCTCCCCATGTGGGGAGGAGTCATAGATGGCAAAACTACTGCAGAAACCACAGCGCTGATCTTTCCAACCTTGGTGGAGGCAAACAAACAGGACTTCAAAGTCAAGACACAGACCAGTGCAGATTTGCTGTCCTCTTTATGACATTCAGGTGAAAGGAGAGAAGGTGCCTGGAAGACCTGTGCTACACACACTGCAGCATGAGACTGCTTGCAGAGGCTGAAGAGCCACCACGGGTGAAGCAGCAGTGGGCCCCTCTCCCCTTACCTCCTGCCTCAGACAAACAGAAATCGCAGCACGAGTCTCACATCTTCAGCTGACGGCTGAATACTTACTTTATTTTTAATAAAGACACTCACAGAAACCTTAAGGAGAACGAAAGGATTTGAAAACATTTATGGCGTATCACAAAACAGTTCATTTTATTGAATTGCCACAATGAAAATAATTTTTACATTAAATATATTTAAGGAATCTAAAATGAAACCACCTATTAACACTTGCTTGTCATCATCGTGCCTGTTTCTTCAGGTGCATCTGAATAGAGCTGTACCACCATCTGAAAAACTGAGCAGGTTCTCGAGCATTCTTGTACAGGCTCAGATTAATCAATTATCTTAATAAAAGCATTAGCTTACAGAACGCTACAGAAAATGAGAATGAAGTGAGCAGGAAGACGCACTATCTGCCAGTCACAAGATGGAAAGTTCTCTGACGGGATTCTCATTGCTAAGTAGAGAAATACTACGTCCCCACCGCCGCTTCAAAACATTTGAGGGAGGTCCCATCAAACACTCAACTTGATTAACTGGAACTGTAAAATTGTACAAAAAAGAGTTTGTAATGTATTTCTAGTATTCGGATGAGGTCATGCCCTGAATCACTGATCCATTTTTTAGTGTACTCTTTTAGAAAAAAAAATCTACACAATTGTAAATAGACAAATTGTACATTGAACCTTAGCTGAAAAGGAACAACTTCCTCAACAAATACCCTTGACAAATGCAACACCGCCCTGCTTCAGTGCATTCAAACAGATGCTGGAAGTTTGTTGTCTGGCCTATGATGATGTGAGGCGCTCCAGGTTTCCCTGAAGCGGTGAAACCTCCTACCAATTTCCCATGTTCCAGTCTCTCCCTTCCTTGGGAAAAGCAGTCAACTAAGGGCAGTGTGGGAATCAGGCACGTTATTGTCACCAAGGGAGCTTGCCCCATGTTTTTCAGACAGGAAAAAGAGAACAGCTCAACACTGTTCCTATGACACCACCAGTTGGGAAGAAATCCCCCAGTTACAGGAAAAACTGAAATGGGATTAGAGCTGACAGAGAAGGCTCTTGGAGAGCAGCCGTGAAAAAGCGAGGAAGTACACGACAAGCCATGATAACCAATGTGCATCGGGGAAGTGATGCTTCTTACAGTAGCACCACAAAGTTTTACTCCCTAAGTTTTGGACAATGAGATGTATCAGCTGGCAAGCACGCATACAAAAACTGGGCAGGAAGAAATCAAAATCCAACTGACAGACAAAACCACACTATAATCTTTTATTATAATCTAATTTACTTTATGGTCTGACTCATGATTTCTGAGTCCTCAGGGTTTGCAGCAGTGCTCCACTTTTCCATCAGATCAAGTGGCACGTTTACAACCCAAGTTCCTGAAAAGGGATTCGGGTTGGGTTGCCGCTGCTCTCCCTGACCTCACCTGGACCACCTACAAATGCTTCCATCCCAGTGCGCATTTGGGGAGAGAGCGATGAGGTCGGGGTCCTCCTGCCATCGCCCACTCGGAACCACTCCCAGATTTGAAGTTAAGGAGCTAATAAGGAGCTAATAACCCTTTCAAAAGGAGAAGGCAAGCCGTGCACCCCTGCATCCGAGGCGGGATACTGGGGACAGCCTCACACGCCATCATTTCCAGAG
>NW_010191457.1:0-44332 GCF_000695765.1 Mesitornis unicolor
ATAGGTGGTGTCACTTCATTCAGGCCACGATTGGACTTAATGATCTTAAAGTTCTTAATGCTTCTGTTATTCTATGATTATTCAGAGTGAACCAAGAGTTAAAGGGTCACTTGCCACTCTGAGACTCTTCATTTTAACCAGTTGAGAAAGGGGTTAAAATTGCTGCTTATAGGACCTTTGTGAAATTCAGTTGCAGACTCAGCAATCTCACAGATAAGCAGAAGGCCAGAGCACATTCTTTGAAGATAAATGGTATCCCCAAATTGAACAGAAACCCCTTTGTCTGTTCAACTAATCCTATCTAGGAATGTCCAGGGATGAAATATAGGTATCCTGTGTTCGTGTAGCCAAAGATGTTTAGAGAAATAGTGCTGATAACGCCCAATTAGCAGAATAAGTGACAAAATACATCTGCTTCTATGAGAAAGGTAAAAAGTTACAGCGATGAAGACAATAAGACTTCATCCTGAAGACTATGAGCCTTCCTCCCGACGATCACCTGAAGACCACGAGAGGGTTGTAGGGCACATGCCCAGGTAGGAGGAATTGTATGCTACTAGTTTTGAAGGAATTCCTGCTTCGTATTAATGAGTTCTCAGATATCTCGTGAATATGTATGAATAGGTAGCATATAAACAATCACTTTGTAATGGGAAATCAGAGTCCTCCCAAGGAATGATCCTGGGAACTCCCTGTGTGTAATAAAGAATACCTACTTTCTAAAACTCAAAGAGGAATCTTAGAGAGTGAACTTATTTTCCAGCTTTCTTGGAATCACAGTTCTCTTCTTTTTTCTTAAGTTTCGCATTCTTAGATGCATCCCTTGTTTTGTTTATGTTATAGCACTGTAGGAATGCTTATGAGCAATTGCCAAATGAAGGGTTATTAAAAGCAACACATAACTGATAATGCTGGGATAAGCCTTCTACTTAGAATGAAAGAAAGGGATGTTTCCTTTTTGTTTGTTTCCTTTATCAATGGGAATTTACTCCTTTTCTCCTCCCATTATTTAAAAAGATTTCCTGAAAAGCTTGTGATTGCCCAATATATCTGTTTTTATGGTAGAATTCTTCGATTTTTGTGGTTTTCTTTTATTTTCTTTTACTTGCTTCCTCATCCTTTTCTTGGGGTGGAGAGCTGTTTGTCTTTTTGCAATTGCCTACATGCTTGACTAGCACACAGATTCTGTCCTTTCTGCATGCCTGCCTGCCATCCTTCCTTCTATAGTTCTGTAATTAAGACATATTGTCTAGTAACTTTTAGATAAGTAACCAACTGATGTAAAGAAAACTAACACTCTGGTTATACCTCTGTAACTCTTCCAAAAAATTTAAAAGTTATTGAAAAAATACAGTGTGACAAAGCAAAACATTAAAGCAGATGTAATGAAACAGCATAAAAATAAGTTTGATGTGGGATGTAAACATAGATATTATGCATGTTCTGCCATTCCAAGACGGAAAGGAAAAAGTGGGAAAACAAAAGAAATAAAACACAAAACATTGTATGTTGTAATTACAGTCATTTCTGATGTCTGTGAAAATATTATCTAATAAAAATATACCATTTGTCAACAGAAAATCCAGAATATATTTGGCAGGAGCAGAGTTGTACAGTCATATTTTTTATCTGTTTAACCATTGCAAAGAAAAAGAAAAAGAGGTAAAGATTAGCGACACTTTTGTTTATCAAAAAGAACAGAAAAGATTATATATGATGCACTCTGAGTACCTCATGCAATACTACAACAGAAGAAAAATAATGAAAGTAAACTTTGTTAATAGTGGTTTAGAATTGCTATTTGGCATGACATTGAACCTAATATCAATTTAAAATAGAAAAAGTTAGACAAGATACATCCTGGGGGAAAGGAAGTTATTCTTACTTCCCAATCATCTGAAATTCTTTCTCAGCGATCCTCTCTAATAATTCTTTCAATGCCCACCTGTGTATGTGAGGGAAGGAAAAAAGAAAAAGTGAGAGAAGCTGAAAAAAAATCATAAAAGGACATCATCACAGCCCTTAGTAGAACAAGCTTGACTAGCTGTTTCAAGGTGAGTGACATTACTTCAGCTGGTGGTCTTGAAAGTGATATATCTAGAGAATCAGCCATCTACAAAAGCTTTAAATAGGAAGACTTCATCCCCTGAATAATTTTTGTCTTTGTATACAATTTTTAGCAAGCTCCTGCAGAAACTAAGTTTATAGATATAGCTGACCCTGGTGTTTAAGCTCCTCATACCAAGGATTTTGTTTGTTTTTTAATGGGGTTTTTTTTGGTTGTTTTTGGGAGGGGGGGTTAGAGGGGTTTTTTTGCATGTCTTTCTGGCTCCTCCTTTGTCAGCTAGCAGATTGCAATGATGAATTCCCATGGTCTGTCTCTGGCTTCTTCCTATTAATGTGAAGACCTAAGTTCCCAAAGAGATACACAAATGAGTACTGGCTGCAATAGTGAAATGCAGACAAGAAAAGAAAAGCCATTTCTCATCTTCTACCTTCCAACTCCATGCTCATCACTTCAGAAACAAGCTCCACACAGCCCAATTAAAAAGGAAAAAAGTAGTTCCTAAAAAAGTAAGCTTAAACCATGTGTCTTGTTTTTATTGAAATGTTGCTGAAAGTTTCCACTGATTTACACATTTTTTTGAAGTTTGGCAGCTGAGCTCCAGTCTGGGAGAAATTAAATAATAGAGGTGTGGGGAGATTCTGCTGAATGATTCTCTTTGTTTATAAGCAGAAAGGCTTAGTGAACAGAATGATAATCTGATCATAAAGTTCAAATTTAAAAAAAATCTTAAACACAAAAACATTTCTTCTCTGAAGCAGAAACTTTGTTTGCCCCAAATCCATAGTACTGGCTGGGTGATAGAGTAGGTAACTTGCCTCAAGATAAAATGTAAGTATTTTTTAATTATTTTTTCTATGACCATATACCCTGAGAAAAAAACTGACAAGTCTCTGTATTCCACCTTCCTAATACACGAGCATGAATATTTGCCTGTGCATGACTACACACACACGCATATCTCTCTAACAGAAGGGGCTCCAAAAATCTGGAGAAATACAGGATATCTGCACTGGAGCACTTCTGAGTCAGAGAGGTCCCCTCTTGCCTCTCTAGAGACTTTAAATGTGATTGCTGTCTGCAAGTGAAGCTTAGGTTTTGCTGCTGCAATCTTATAAGTAGTTAAATAATCACTGTATTGGTCCCATTATCAATTATGGATGTATTTTGAAGATGGGTTTTAGTACTTCTGAGTTCACAGGAATTCCCTTGTGAAATAGTTTTTACTCCTTATCTTTCCAGCTAATAAAAATTGTGATAACTGAGATGCATGTTTTGTCTTTAATGGGGCCAACATAATATTAAACTCTGTATTTTTTTTGTGTTAGTGAAAAGTTATGGACTGTGTCTAATGACAAAGCTACTGTTATTACCTTTGATGCTGAAACTTTGTAGTATGTCTAACAAAAGAATCATCCTAAAATATGCACCTTGCCTTCTATTCTATGTCATCTTCTCTCAGTACTTAAAATAGATCTTTTGCCGGACTCCATCATTTATGGCTGATTTCTGCCTGATCTTGTTCCTAACAATTGTGCTGCAACTTTTGAAATAATTTCTGTCTTGAAATTGAAAGCATTCATAATCCTTCTGCTATGTCAGCCCCATATGTGCATAAATATGAAGGCTAATTAATGTTTCACTCTTGCCTCCTATCTACCTTTCCTTTACGGCTGATACTCTTACAAAAATACCTTTTGGTTTGATGAGATTATTTTGTAGTATTGCCTTTACTGTTCCAAGTTAAATTTGATAACATAATGGAATTGAAATGTTGTTTTTATTTTTTATCTTGCATTTTAGATATTTCCTAAATTATATTGGTTAAATAAAATAACTTTTAAATAAAGTAATATTTGTGGATTTCCTCTGTGTGGAAATTAATTATTAATGAATTAATTATTATTAATTTACTAAATATGTTCCAATTTTTAAATACTTTCAAAAGAGTTTTTAGACTTTCTGAAATTCAGATTTCAGTTGTTAAGTTTCAGCTTCTTCATTCTATTACTTGTGTAATTTTGGCTTTTTCATCTTCTCATTAGAATAATTTATTGTCTTCATTGCACATCACATTTGTGAACCCAAGTACTTATTGCATATATAGCTACATATATAACGTAGCTGCATATCTTTTAATAATACTTATAGTTGCAACACTAATTTCTATTAAATGAATATCTAGAAAATTCCATTTAGAATAGAGACATTTTGTGATGGATACACTTCTACCATCCAAGTGTGGAAAGGAGGTGTTGTGTGGAAAAATGTTTTGCTGTGTTGAATATAAATGTCAGAGCATGAATATGGGCATACTTGCTTTGCTCCATCTGTTTGGGTATATTAAAATATTTCATAACCAGTCATTCAAGAACTGGTATGGAAGAATTTTGTGGAAAAAATAGCTAGTTCAATTTATACCATATTTATCGTCTTGTTAGTTATTTCCAGAAGCAACCATCAGAATATAGGCAGAATAAGAGGACAAAGGAATGTTACCTCAGTTTTTATTGATAGTATTCCCCCAGCACAGTGAGTTTATGTCCAAGAGTGTGCATGTTTAACAGATTGCTTCAGACTCTAAGTCATTAATCACTTCCTAGGAAACCAGTATGCTACATAGAATTTAACAGTTTAATACTGTAAGTTATTTACATTCCATTTCTTTAATATAAGGTGACAGAATCATCAACACCTTGTTCAAGTTACTGTCATCCCTACTGACTACTTGATCAGGCTCTTAAAGTGATGCTTAATTTCTTGAGGCACCATGCAATAGAATCAGTGGAAAGGTGTTCTTTCAATTCAGTCAGAACTAAGCAAGGTCTGAATTTCAGCATCTGGTTCTAAATTTGGCCACAGAGAATCCTTTCTTTTCTGGCCATCATATGTTTCTATTCTTGACACTATATAATGTACATATTGGTTGATAAGAAGGATGGTAAATAGCACATTATTGATTTTTTAAATTTTATTTTATTCATTTGAGGGTTGTTGGGTTGTTTTTTTTTTGATGTAGCTGGTAACAGCTTACTATTCCATTACCAGCAGATTAAAAAAAATTCTCAAATAGTTGCTGGCACTCCATAAAAGAAAACTTCCATGAACTTCTCTGAAAAGTCATATCAACCTGAACTATCTAGAAAAATCTTCAGTTACCTGTACAGTCTGTAGCTTTTAGAAACAATCAAGGCCAAACTGTCAGGTAGTAATAACTTCTAGCAGTTTTTCTAATTTATTTTTTAATGTGCTGTTATTAAAGTTTTTAAAATAAATTCGTTAATTTTGATTTGTCTAAAAGTCAGACTCTGAAGATTTATATTTTAACCTCACAGCCAAAGGAAATTACATAGTAGAAGGAAGTAATGTGTTTTTTTTCCATAGAGGGAAACAATAAGAGTAAGGGACAAAGGTTCTGGATAGTTGAGTTCTCCCAGTGAGCCAAATGGGACTGAAAAAACCTAAACCCACCACAACCAACAAAACCTACAGTTTTTAAAAGAATGCAGGAATTTATTTTGAGAATGTGACAGTCAATGTATCTGGACCAAGAGAAGGAGAAAGAGTGAGTCAGTATTTTAACCTGCTTGAAAGGGAAATTGTACAGGTAAGAGAGAAGGTGAGGCAGAGAAGGGGAGAGAGGAGGAACAGAAGAGAGAGGGTAGAGAGGGAAATGGGGAGAGGAAGTAAGAGACAGAGAAAGAAAAGGAAGAGAGGAAGAAAGAAAAGAGAGAAAAAGGAGAGGAAAGGGTGAGGAGGAAGTGAGACATAAAGGGAGAGGAGTGAAGAGACAATGAAAAAAAGGATGAATGTTTTTCAAGGAATTGAACAACCAGTCATATTGAGTCAGCTCTACCCCACTGCCAAATAAAAACAGTTCCCAGTAATTTTGAATGCACTGGTTGCCCTTCAATCATTTAAAAGTGACTCTGGTGGTAAGGAGGCCTTCAATAAGACCTTTTCCCCCTAGTTTTTTATTCTGTTATTCTGATTCGGCTTTTGATACTATCATAGAACCATAGAATCACAGGATGGTTTGAGTTAGATGGGACATTTAAAGGCCATCTAGTCCAATCTCCTGCAATGATCAGGGACATCTTCAACTAGAGTGGGTTGCTCAGAGACCCTTCCAACTGAATATTGAACATTTCAGGGGATGGGTCAACTACCACATCTCTGGGCAACCTATTCCAATGTTTCCAATGAATGTTTACGTCACTGTAAAAAAATTCTTCCTCATATCTAGTCCGAATATACCATCCTTTAGTTTAAAACCATTACCCTTTGTCCTATCACAACAGGCCCTACTAAATGTCTGTCCTCATCTTTCCCCTTTAAGTACTGAAAGGCTGCAATAAGGTCTCTCCAGAGTCTTCTCTTCTCCAGGCTAAACAATCACAACTCTCTGAACCCTTTCTCAAAAGAGAGGTGTTCCATCTCTCTGATCACCTTCATGGCTCTCCTCTGAACGGACCCTACAGGTCTTTCTTGTACTGAGGATTCCAGAACTGGATGCAGTACTCCAGGTGGGGTGTCACTAGAGTAGAGTAGAGGGTGAGAATACAGACAGGTTACAGTTGGCTTTCTGGGCTGCAAGTGCACATTATTGACTCATGTCCAATTTTTCATCCACCGGTACCCTTAGGTTCTTCTCTGCAGGTGTTCACTCAATCCCTTCATCTCATAGCCTGTATTGATAACAAGAATTGCTCTGACCTAGGTGCAGGACCTTGCAATTGGACTTGTTGAACCTCATGAGCTTCGCATGGGCCTACTTCTTGAGCTTGTCCAGGTTACTCTGGATGGCATCCCATTCCTCAGGTGTGTCAACCACACCACTCAGCTTGGTGTTGCTTGCAAATTTGCTGAGGATGCACTTGATCCCACTGTCTATGTCATTGCTGAAGATATTAAACTGTACTGGTCCCAATACTAACCCCTGAGGGGCACCATTCATCACTGTTCTCAATCTGAACATTGAGTCATTGATTACTACTCTCTAGATGTGACTATCCAGCAAAGTCCTTATCAACCTGTCAAATCCATATCTCTCCAATTTAGAGGGAAGGATGTCATGGGGAACTGTGTCAAAAGTGTTACAGAAGCCCAGATAGATGACATCCATAGCTCTTCCCTTGTCCACTGATGCAGTCACTCCATTATAGAAGGCTACTAGGTTGGTCAGGCAAGACTTTCCCTTAGTAAAGCTGTGCTGGCTGTCTCAAATCACCCACCTGTCCTCCATGTGCTTTAGCATAGCTCCTAGGAGGATCTGTTCCATAAACTTCCCAGGCACAGAGGTGAGGATGACAGGTCGGTAGTTCCCAAGATCCTCTTTTCTACCCATTTCAAAAATTGAATATTTTTCCCTTTTTCCATTCACCAGGGACTTCACCTGCCTGCCATGACTTTTCAAACATCATGAAGAGTGACTTGGCAACTACATCAGCCAATTCCCTCAGGACTCTGGGATGCATCTCATTAGATCCCATAGACTTATATATGTTCAGGTTCCTCAGGTGGTCACAAACCTCGTCTTCCCTCATTTTGCTCCCTCAGTTGCTGCCTTGCAGTCCATCCACTTGAGAGGTGTGGGAGGAGAGGTTGCCAGTGAAGACTGAGCCTTCTCTTCATCTGTTGTTACCAGTTTGCCAGTCATGTTTGTCAGTCAGAGTACACTTTCTTTAACCTTCCTTTTCTGTCTGACATGCATATAGAAGCCCTTCTTATTTTTCTTTGTGTCACTTGCCAAGTTCATCTCCAGCTGTGCCTTAGCCTTTCTGGCCCCATAGCTACAAACTAGGCAGTGTCCCTATGCTCTTCCCAGGATACCTGTCCTTGCTTCCACTGCCTGTGCATTTTCTTCTTGCCCGTTAGTTTGACCAGCTGCTCTTAAATCTTCCATGCTGGTCTCTTGCCTTTCTTGCCTGATTTCTTACACCTGGGGATTGACAACTATTATGCTCTACGGAAAACATCCTTAGAGATCTGCCAGCTATGTTTAACTCCCTTGTCTCTGAGGGCAGTTTCCCAGGGGGTCCTACTGACAAATTCCTTGAAGAGCAGAAAGTTTTCTTTCCTAAAATTGAGGGTCCCTACTTTACTCTTTGCTTTACTCATATGCCTCAGTACTACAAACTCCATCACTGCGTGATCACCACATTCCAGGATACCTCCAGTCTGGATGTCTACTATTAGCTCATTTGCATTGATCTGCTCTGGTAGGGCTGTCTGTGTTAACACGTTTTTTCACTTGAATGTTATCTTGTAAGCTATCTCTACCAGACTACTCCTAAGAAATAGCAACTTATGTGCTATATTTTTTTAATATCTGCAGAAAATGTATTCACTTTTTCCACTCACTAACACATCATGAAAACTTAGAACATCCTAATTCCACTAACTTTTAACAATTTCTTTTTATTTTTGTAATTTCTCTGTTGATGCAATGCTACTGAAAGGATTTAACTTGAGTCCCTCAGGACAAATATGTCTTTCTTTTTGGTCACACAAATGGACTCCTTCATACATGCTTTTGCTGAACCAGGTCCTTCTAGCATTCAGTGCTCAAACTACATGCTGCTGGAAGCTTGCAGATAGCTTCCACCAGTATCTAGTACCAACTGTGTGAGACATAATTACAGTAACTACAGTTTTACTAATTTGCATGGAACAATTATTTATCATTGATTTGTCGAAGAGACATTCTGAAGCATAGTGGTTCAATTAGTCTTTTGATTGTAATTTTCTAATGCAAAATAGCTAGCCATTTATTAAACATGGAAATGGAAATGTTTCCATCTCAAGTACCTGTGACAAGCCCTCTATAGTCTCATTCCCAGGTAGAGACTATTTATTTATCCCTCCAGTACAATAGATTGAATGCATTCTGTTGGACCCAATGCTGGCTAGAAATTCCACCTTGAAGATGCAGATTCATTTCTCTTTCGAACCAGAGGACTCTACTCAGTTCTGGATTGAGCACTTAGATCTCTCATTTGCTGAATTCAAGAAGGTTTCACTTGACCAGGTACAAAGAGCACCAGGCCTCTACAGATCAAGGAGAAAGAGCTCCTCAACATGGATAGGCATCCAGCAGCTTGATCCTATCAAAACCTGGCCAATCAGGGTTTGAGAGGACAGAATTCCTTCACTTTTATTGCAGTTATATACAGCCACTAACCCCTTTTTAGATCTAATGACGTAACACTTTTGTTAATTTATCTTACTTATATGTTCTCTGATTAACAAAATGTGAAAGAGAACTTATATATTGGTACATTAGAAAAGCTGGAGGATCAACTGTTGTTTTAATGCTACACTTTCAAAATTATAAATAATAGCAACTGAATTAATGTGCAGTCATATGTGAAGCTCATTTCCAAACTATCAAAATGTTGGGTTTTTTTTAAGTATGTACTGTATGAGTCCTTTATTTACTTCATGCAAAGTGCCCAATATATCCCTTTGGAATTTTTTTTGCGTTCAGTGGAGTTATACTAAGATGTATTTGGCTGTTGACTAGAACAGCTGTTGCTACATGGATAGTTTTTCAATTTGTAGACTACCTAAATAATGTCTTAATCCAAAATAAATCTTATTAAACATATGTGACACAAACAAATGAAACAGAATATCTATTTAAAGAAAAAAAGTACCTACAAAATACTGTGAAGGTTTCTACTGTAAAATTCATTAGAAGTCCAGAAATGTAAAGACCACTGGGAAGCACTGAGAATTTATAACCTGGATAGAGGGAAGCTACTCTCCAAATAAATATTTCAGGGATGATGTAGCAGCATCCGGTTTCCTTTTGTTTGTCTGAATTTATTTAAAGAATTCACCACATGTCATCTGCATGTTCATGAGTATGTATATCTCTGCCTTCACTATTGCTATTCATTTTTGTTCAGTGCTGCATAGTAGGGTAGAGCATTTGCCCTGTTTACCCTATCTCTTATAATCCTGCAAACTCTCCACAAAATATTCCCTCAGTGGGACTGCTTAAGTACACTCACTTTTTACAGCAGTGAAAACCCATTATAAACCTGATACCTCTTTAGTTATTTTTTTCAAAGTTAGCCAGAACTTCGCCTCTGCCTTTGGTAAGATACTCTTAAATAAGACTAAGTTATATGCACAGTAACTTACTTATTGATACAAAAAATAAATGAAAGGGTATTCATTTTACATGTTAGGTGTATTTGCTCCTATACCTGCTTTTGATAAGCATATTAAATATACTTGGAAAAATAATGATCAATGGAAATACTACAGAAAAAATACTATAGAGAGAATGTTATTCTTTAAACAATATTCCTGTGGAAAGAGAAACAGGCAGTAAACAGTATACAAACATTAAATTAAAAGGTAAAGAGAGAGATCTTTTACTGGTCTTTGAAAGTGACCTGATATATATCAGTGTGCTATTAGATTACTCCACATCAACTGCAGGATGGAGATTTCTGGAAAAAATTATATTTCTTCTCCATTAGATACTATGGGAACACGAGGTGGGATTGGGCTCAGCTATCTTTACAGTTCCTTGGGATTTTCCAAGCTGAGTTTTTTCACAGAAAAAACCTTTGGACATCCCACAGTGTAAATTATTCTGAAATGTGTAGAGTCATCCTCTCAAGAATTTCTCTATCTCATCTAAAGTGTTTGAAATTCCAATTCCAAGGCTGACCTTCAAAATAAATCAGTGTGGAGGGAACTAGGTGAAGAAGGCAAGAAGCAGCATATAATTTTCTGTATGAAAATGTAAATCTAAAATATAAGTATCAATACTCCTGGACGTCAAAAGCATAGCTTTCATTTGAGATTCCAAGTCCATCTCACAGAGCAACTACCATCTCTAGATAAAAAATTTGGGACACGTAGAAGCCAAATATAAAAACACTTGTGCATTACTGACTGAATTTAATTTTTTTCTAGACATAGAACAATATGCCAGTAGTCCCAGAAGTGGGGGAAAAATAACCCTCACTAAGAAAACTTACTGTTTTTCTTTCCATAGTTCTTATATTTCTTGATAGTATAGTATTTCAGAAGAGATAATTAGAGTTTGCAATCCAGTTTTGTCACAACAGACTGTAGCCTAGAAACCTTTCAGCAATACCAGTCCCTATATTCCTACTAATCTGTTAAAAGTAAATAAGTAGATCTTATGTGGAATATAAATCCTAGCAAATCTCAGCTGCCTGTTCATTAGCTACTGTTTCCAGTGAAATAAATGAAACTGTCGGCAGAAGTTAAATGTTCAGGATCTTTTAGGATTTCTCAATACACCTGGTATTTTGTATGTTACTTTATATTGATACTAGCTATAATTTGATTGTTAATGGATGATTATAAATGTAACTGAATTTTCTGCTCTCCTATCTCCAAAGTAATATTCTTTACAATATTTTCAAAAGAGAAAATCCATATAAAGAAAAATAAAAACAAGCTGTCTATTCTTTTATACTTTTTTTGCCTTGATTGATAATGTGAAAATCTACCAGACTTAGTCATTAAGAAATGGAACACAATGCCATATATTCAATAGTACCTGATTAAATCTTTACTGGTTCGAAAAGACTTTGAAAAATAAAAGTATTGTTTTATTTAACTTATCTTTTGCACTGCGTACTGCTTGGCTCTGACTTTGTAGCGCATATAGAACTGTACAAAAGTGGGTGGGCATCACCAGCTGACCATCCCCATGATATGAACACAAAGCATACCTGCTACTCAAACCTGATCACAAAATAAAACTTTGTTTAAATACTGTAACAGACAATGAGCATTATGCAGGCATAATGCTTAGTGTTTTATTTTTTTCAGACATGATCCATGCATTTCTGGTAATCTGCAGTTCTTTGTGTCTTTAGAAATAGGACATCAGCTTTTAAGTTACACTCAAGCTTGACAAAACAGAATTAAGAAAAAAATTAACTTTTTACATGAATGTTTATAGCACTATTCTAAACAGGTTTTAAAAAGGAAGGATGTTTAATAAAAGATGAAAAGGCACGTAAAATTAATCTGCAATTAATAACTAAAGAAAACATGAATAATCATAGACAAATTTTATCATTAGTCAGATTTTTCAGGGTAAGGCCCTCAAGAGTCAGTTTTGTATATATAACCTCTCAAGGAAGGAGGGCCAGTTAATAGAAAACTTGATTTTATTTTCATTATTTCTGAATGGAAAAAAAAACCTCCACCAAGAAAAAAATATAACAATACATATGTACTTACTTTATAGATACTGCACACAAAAATATATACAGAGTAATTAAAATATTTTTATCTAGACAAATTATCCAGATTGTGTATATGAGTTACATCTTTGTTCATATTTTAGTCTCAACTGAAACTCACTGTTTTGCCCTAAATTTAATAAAATCAATCCCTAGTAATTAATTATTTTGTTAAAATATGTGTGATTAATTCTACAGACCATCCATAGTAGTTTTCACAACTGAACAAGTTTAGATCTGGAACTAACTGGATTACTTATGAAAAATTACTTATATTTTGTCTTAAGGGAAGAGACAAATATGTTTAGTGTTTCTGTAATGTGCATGGGATTTGAAAGATATATTTGTTGTTTCATCCTTTAACGAAAGGTCACTTAATTTCTCAGTAGAATGTAGTACCTCTGTCTTCTGTACACTTCTTTATTCAAAAATCTTTGTTCGTTTTTGTTTTGTTTTGTTTTGTTTTTTCTCACAAGTTGGATTTGTTTCATGTGTAGTATGGTGGAAAAACTCACAAAGTATTCATACGCTACTTACATAAATATAACTTCCTTTGATAAATTCTGCTTTTCTATAAGCTTTGCTGCCAAAGCTCTGCTTCTTTTTCTGAATACATTCTTATTCTTTTGAGGGGAAAAGTTTTATCTATTGCCAAATTTTTCTACTGTTTTTTCTATATACTATCCTTTCTTTTCTATTCCTTTATAGTAATATTTTGTGACCTATACTGTGTTTTACCTGTCATTAACTTTCTTTGAAATAGGTTCTGCATAATTTGTCTCCATAGCTGTTTCAAGTATGTGATCTACTACAAACTTCCTCATCCTTTCTCAGCTTTATTCCTTATTTCTTTTATTTTATTTTCTTTAGTATTATTATTAATTGTTACACTTTTCTCCTTTTTTTTGCCTTTTGTACTAGGTATTTTGTAATAGGAATAACTAATGATGTCAATTCACATAAATCAAATGAACTCAATATGAATCAACCAGGAGGAAGTAACCTGTGCCATAAGGAAATGACACCTTTTATTGGAAAATGTAGAAAGAATAAGAGAAAAGAGAGAGAACATAAAAAATTGGAAAGCATTGAACAAGGGCATTAGAGGGGTTTTAGAAGTCTCACGGGAAGTCTGTGACAGAAGTTTTATTTAGCTATATTAAGATCTATTTTTATCTTTTGACTCCTGAAACTCTCCTTTGTGCAACATGTCCGATAAAATTGGGACAAAACTTAACCTGAAAACAAAAAAAATTCTATAGTTTCTATCGTAAATTTTTGACTAACGTTAGTTTATCATATTCAGCTGTAGCAGAGGTGAAAATCAAAGATATAGTGTCAACTATTATTAGATGGATTTATTACATTGTTTGGAAAATTAAAAGTTTTTAAATGAACAACACGTATAATATTATCATCTGACAGATACAATGTTCAAGCTCGATTTAGGATTTGTACAGAGCAATTAAGTTTGTTTTCCTTCCTTCCTTCCTTTCTTCCTACATTCCTTCCTTCCTTCTTCTTTCCTGCCTTCCTTCCTGCCTTCCTGCCTGCCTTCCTGCCTTCATTCAAGCCTTCCTTCAAGCCTTCCTTCCTTCAAGCCTTCCTGTCTTCCTTCAAGCCTTCTTTCCTTCAAGCCTTCCTTCCTTCAAGCCTTCCTTCCTTCAAGCCTTCCTTTCTTCAAGCCTTGCTTCATGTGCCTGGAAGTATAGTAGAAAGAAGTTTGGAATGATATTCACACTGCTGAATTGAAGTTATTAACAGTTCTTCTGTTATCTGCAGGTCACTTGCTATAGAGGACAAAGTTGTAAATCTGGTGAGGATCCTTCAGACACGAAGCCAAAGGTTAAAACAGGCTATAGAAAATAAATGGCTAAACTGTTCCTATGGGAGCTTTCTATGCACAGTATAAGGATATGGGATATACGGGATACAAGTTTCCACAGCAACCACAGATTTGGTATCAGAGTATAACCCTCCAACATTATGCTATATTACCTGTGATTTCTTATGCCTAGCTAGTGTATTTGTATGGCCTCCTCACCTATTATGATAATGACTGTATTTTTCACTTCTATTTGCCTTACTTAAAAACTGGTCTCCTAAGGTATCTCAGTAGCTGTAAGTGCTGTTGAAATTATGTAAGGGACTGGCATGTACACATCAGATAACCAATATGTTCATGACCGTGGCAGTTTCAGAAGGAGTCATTTTTACGTTAGAATTAATTGATTTTGAATAATTTCTATGAGGTGATGTTATATCAATAATGGAGAGGAAAGCTTTCATTTGGAAAGCATTCATTTTCTTTTATTTCTTCTTATTTAGTTTTCCACACAACAGCAATTCTCTCTGTGATACTGGAAAATGGTTATTCTGCTAATATATTATCACTTGTTTCTCCATCAAGGTATGGGAGAACAACCTCTTATAAGTATACTTTAGAAGAAGGATTTCTAGGAATGCTATTATTTATATAATTAAAAGTTTGAAGTATACAGTCCCAAAGCCGGCACATAATTTTGTATATTAATGATAAGGCAAATGACTTATTATTGTGGTACACTATCACCTAAAATCCTATTGCAAAACTGCTATGCTATGTGGGCATATGTGAGAAAGCTTTTATTCTAAATAAGTCATTTATTTTAAAAAAAAATGACTAAAAAGTTGTGATTATTCCTGGAGCACAGTTAAGTGAAGCAAATTAAAAGGCTTATGATCTGTCTTGCTCCAGTTAGCAAAACACTTAGGTGTATGCTGAGTTTAACAAAAACAGATCTCCTACTAAAATGCATTTCTTAAGATACGAGCTTGAGCGTGAAGCTTACTTTAGTTGCACAGTTTAGCTTGATGCTCCCTGCGCAACATAAATGCTCAGGTCAGGTCGGTGTGTACATTACATGGTTTGACTGTTGTACAATCCCAGTTGCCTATTAGAGTTTGGCACAGAAATTCTATCTGTGATCACAGAGTGATCTGTGTCTCCTGTACCAGAGCTCCTGTGCATGGCTTCATCTGTGGCAGACAAATAGAGAAATAAGTCACATTTACCTGAAAAGCTAAAAAGATGACTAGAAATAAAAAAATAGAAGCTAAATAGAAGCAGGGATTCATAAATCATAATATTTCCCTTAAGCATATTTGCTTAGAAAGCTAACTAGTAGGAAATGAGGACATTTCTTTGCAAAGCTATGTAACAGTTCATCTGGGTCAGTGAAATGAATAGATGTATTACACAAGACAGAACTAGATTCTTTGCTTTTGGCATATTTCTTTACCTTCTGAAGATACCTTGTGTTCTGACGGTGTTTCACCACATGATTTTCCTGCATATTCTACAAGTTGATAGATCACTGAAAATCACCAAGTGTGATCAAGGCACCAGAAGCACTGTTTGACAAAAAAATAATAACAATATTAATAAAAACTAACCAAGCACTTTTAGCTTGACTAACGGCCAGATCCAGACTTTATTTTTACCACTAGTGTCACTGGTGAACGAATTGCTCTAAAAGGCAAAGAAAGTAAGAGTATCTACATACATACATGGCTTATTACTAAGTTAGGAAATTAAATTTTAGCAACTAAGAATAATAAAATAATTGAGGTCATTGCAATTTCAAACTTACCATGGAAACAATATCTCATATTTTTTTTTTCTGTAACATTTAGTCATTCTGAAGAAGGAAAAGGAGAATTGACTGACAAAAATTCCTTGTAGAACTTCTCTTCCATGTTTTTTTCATTATGTCTTAAATCAAGCACTGGAACAGTCTGTCCAGGGAAGTAGTTGAGTCACCATTCCTGGAGGTATTTAAAAGATCACTGTGTAGATGTGGTGCTTAGGGACATGGTTTAGAGGTGGACTTGGTAGTGTTAGCTTAATGGTTGGATTCGATGATCTTAACAATCTTTTTTAACCTAAATGATTCTAAATAGCAAATCTAACAAAAAATTTAAGAGGAATTATAAATTTTAAACTGAAAGTCAAAAGTATGTATGTTGATACAATCTTCTTCGAGCTTCAAATATTAATAAAAAATACATGAAAGCTTTAACCAACAAATTTATACTGAACACATAATTCAACTAACAATGATTAATTATGTGTACTGAATCTATTCAGGCTTGCAAGTACATTAGAGGATATTTTAAAAATTTACAGAAGTGCTTCTTCTATTTCATAATGTTTGGTTATTTTTTTTTTATTTGAGTTTGTTTTTTTGAAGGTAGGGAGGAAGGAATGAAGGAAGGAAGGAAGGAAGGAAGGAAGGATCATAGAATATGGAAAATATTGAATCATTAATACATTTTACACAGTTATATCACTAAAATCTTTTTGATTTTTAGATGTTGAAAGTTAAGCATATGCATAAGAGTTTATGGAACTTGTGTCTCAGTGCATAGCTTCATAAGAATGTATCATAGTTTTGCTTTTCCTAATCAAATGGAAGTTACGTATAATGAAACATGAAGCTAATCAACACTAGAAATAAAAAGTAAAACTCACATGAGGGACTTTCCAAATGTGTTTTGAATGGCATTTTGTGAAATCATCAGGAAGAAAACCAGGGTACATTATTTTTGTGACACCATTGTCTGTATTACAGAGTGTGATTATATTTCATGATATATTGAATATTGCATCAGTGAAAAATCTAGCAATACTATTTAAAAAAACCCAAGCGAATGTGAATTTTATGTGATAGTCTATCGGTTGTGTTTTGCACTAACAAACTAACTCATACCAGTTAATAGAGGGTATGTACATTTTCATGTTTAAGCCATCAGCTTGATAGGGTAGGATTGAAAAAAATGTTTCTAATGTCATGCACAATGATTAAAACTTCTTTAGGATCAATCCCTCTTGGCTTTTTTGAAAGAGCTATGGAAGTGACACAGTGTCTTAGTACAGAGTCAGATTTATTAGGGTTGAAATCTCTATTCTATTTCATTTAATTATCTTCGTTTGCAGAGAGAAGCTGGTGGGATAGAAATCTCTTTCTCTGACACAAAGTTCTGAGCAACTATATTCTAAAATAGTGAGGTAAACAGGAAGCAAGAAATTATAAAAAATAATTTTCTACAAAAAATTACCTTAGACCAAAACTCTAAAATAATTATATGTATCTGTAGAATTTTGGAACTTCTTATATCGCCAAGTCCTATTGCTCACTGACTTCAGCAAAACTGAAATTGAATAGTTTATCTCTGATATAAAAACATATTTTCAAACACAATTAATAACTTATTTTGGTAGTTTCCAGTTGCCTTTATCTTATAGGACATTTTAGGTGAGCTAAGGGGAGAAATTTAAAAAAATAAAAACACCTTGTCTCTATGCATGGAACAGCAGTGAAATATAATAGCCTAGCTTTAAATTCTTTATGTAATCGTTTTAATATTACTGATAGTACATTGTGTTTCTAGTCTGTCTTCACATATTTATTTCCCTTTACTATTGTTATGAATGTCCTATTTCAGGTGTCATTGGCTATAAAATATTGAGGCAATTTTATATACAATCCAGAAAAGGAAAGTCAGAGAAGCCAACAGAATATGCAGTTTTGCCTTAGCCTTGACAAAAGAAAATACAGTCCTTTGCATCTCACCAAGGCCATGGACCTTGGGATTACCTTGTCCAAGGAAATACTTGTCCTTCCCAAGGTCCAGCCTTGGTACATAGAACAATCTGATATTTTCCCTTTTTAAAATTTATTTTAATTTTACTGTAGTTTTCTAATGCATGTCATATATTCCTTCTACATTTAAAATAACAAACATTATAAAAAAAAAACATTACTGGCATGCTATCACTAAGGCTTCACAACAAGTTCAACTGTAATGTTACCAGTTATTAAATTTCGTCTCAAATGACTCAAAATGATGGCTGAATTCTGTGACCAGTATGCTCTTTCCATAGTGCTATGGAAGGTGTCAGAAGATCATAGTACCATTCCTGTACTGCTGTCTGACAGAGATGTGCTGCATTTGAGAAGAAGGCTGGTACTGTGTATGTATGCATTTAAAAAAATTTAGGTACTATGTTTTTACACCTAAATTACTTTATCTGTAGAGGTCCTGGTTTTGACTCCTTTTGTGTGTGTATCCCTGGCTTCATGAATGCCTTCCTGAGCATCAGCAAAGCCTAGGATGGGAAGTCCTTTGTAAATTGGACGGGAAAGTAACATTATTCAGCTTGTATTTGGAGCAGTGAAATGCAATTACAAATAATACAATAATAATAATAATAAAAATAAATAAATAAAATAATATAGCAATTAATACTAAAATAAATGAATACGGCAAATGCCAAAGTTACAACTGTTTCTCTTAAAAATCAGACACCTATGTCAGACCTGAGGCTAAACAGGACACATAAACAGAAATTAGGGTTTCTTTTTCCAGCTGCTCACCTTAAATGTTAGGCTACAGAAATTTCATTGCTCAGAAGGCCAGCAGGTCAGCAGGTCTCTGACTAAAGTGGCAATGGTGAGCCCAGAAGAGCCTCTCAACCTCAGTTGTTGGATTTATTGCCAGGCTACATCCTGACCTAACCTTAAGGATATACTAAACACATATCATCACCTGTCCTTGACTGGGTTTCCAAGGGAGGAGAACCTGTGCATGCAATCACATTAAAGAAAACCTTTGACATTTGATTTTTAACAGTGTAAGTGATGCCAATTCTCTACATGAAGATGTGTCCTAAAACAAAAGAAAAGCAAACTGCGATGGGAATAAAGATGACAAAATATGTCTTTAAATTAATTACATGTTCAGACAACTCAGTTTGCTGTAGCTTTAGAATATATATTTTTTTAAAAAAAAAAGAAAAAAAGTACAAAGATTAAATTTAACCCTATCTAGCAAAATATACCTTTTAGAGTATATTTGGTGTTTCTCCAAAGAAACACCATAAAGAAGTATCAAAAACTTTTAAACAAACCAGCCCAAGAAACAGAAGTAACTACTTTAGCAGTGCTGCAGAACTGCTAATTGTCTTATCCTCTGAATGGCATTACACTACCACTGTACGTGGATATAGCATCTTGTATAGAAATACTTCATACATTCAAACATACTATTAAATTATGTGTGGCAAACAAGCCCTTGAGTTCACATTCATTTCTGAAGTAATATTCTGAAGCAAGGATATCCATTTAACATGCAATAGATGAGAACTAACACATTGATTTTAATAACTTATGTGTATTTTGCTGTGTATCCTATGGATTGTAGCTTTAAATATAAATCAAAGAAAATATTTTCTGTACTTTTCCATATAAATTTTGAAATTAAACATGCAAACAAAGAAAATCAATAGATTTTTAAATAGACTAAAGTTTCTTCCTAGGTATATATCCTCTAGGGTTGAGGCTCTGGTTTGAATTTCGTATAGCTATTTTATAACAAAAAAATCAGGACATCAAAAGGTCTCATACTAAATTTCAAAGTCTGTAATCTTTCTCCTGAGTGAAATCTCAGCTCTGTTACAGTCAGTAGTAAATTTCTCTTTGACTTAAATAGAAGTTTTATCCACTTGCTGTTCAGTTTTTGGTTTTCACTTAAAATCAACCAAAGTGACATTTTAGAGATTTTTTTTAAATGGTATGGCTCCTGAGTAGCAAAATTAATTTAGAATGAAAGTGCTTTAATGCTTCCATTTTATTTTTCAGACTTTCACAAGAGTGGTCTAACATGTGGCCTTGTGTTACGTGGAACAGACGGCACAGTCTCCAACCATGACACTGAAATTAGTATATAAACATATTTTAATATGTTTTTCTGATTAAAATGTTTCAAAGTAGTACTATGATTATTTTTTTAATAAAATATTTGAATACCAATTTGAGGATGTCTTTTTTCAAAAGTAGTATAAATTTAACTGGGCTACTAGATTGGACAATTTATCTTTTGGCATATGGGCAATCTATAAGATGAATAGCAAGTGAAGGATAAGAAAAAAGCACAGAAACTTTATGCCAGTGGAGATCTTAATTTATTTATACCTCAAGCTCTTGTAGTATTAAGATTAAAAGCTACAGTTGTAAGATAGTTGTATCCTTTTCTTGAACATGGTAGCTAGCATTGGAATTACTAACTTCAATGACGTCGTGGTAAGATGTACTCTGCAGAAATATGAATCATTGTCCCTGGCTGTCTATATTAAATCAAATTAATATAAATTCTCATTGTAATCAGCAGAGAGATTGCCTATCTCCTATGCAAAGTGTTTAAGACAGCTTAAATAATTGCTCTCAAAAAGGTTTACATTCACTTTAAATTTCAACATTTGGAAAAAAACAAACAACAAAACTTGTTATGTATAAATTAGTTATAACCACACTTCTGACAGACTAGACAAAAGGGATCTAAGGAATCTAACGAATCTAGGCAAAATGAAACTATAAGTTATTTTGCTTATACTTCTTTTCTTCCCCCTGTAATCACATAAAACTCTGGTATCTGTAGCTGCTCTCCACGCTACAAATAGCAGCAGTTGTTGCATACAAGCCTTGGTCTAGCTCAACAGACTGATCTGAGTGTCTGCAGTTCATTGCAGTTCATTGATACTTCTAACTACGCCTTTACAAAACTGTAACACACCAACTCTCCTTGTAATACCAGCCTTACTATATTATTTTGGGGTGTGTGCCACTTGTATGGAAGAGGAAAAAAAAAAGTGTTTTAGTTTTCTTTACTCATTACTTACCAATAGGTGAATGCAATTGAACTTAATTTCACCAAAAACTACCTAGGAATTAAACAATATATATTCACTGATACTTCAAATGAAGAGAGGTTCCTACTGTGTGATAATTTTCAAATGTATTTTTCTGTGTTCTAATAGAAGGTTCTGTAACTGCCCTAGATGCATTTTTATTTTAATGCCTTTAGTATTGAACCAAACATTAAAATTTAAGCAAAGGCAGTGATATTCCTTCCAGTGCAGGAGCCTCATGAATATCAGATATCTGCAACACTCGCTTTGTTTCTTAGATTACAGATTAGAAAATTCAAGCAATATCTCCTTTTTTTTAAATATAATGTAATGAATATCACCTTTGGCTGTGTTAAATCAAGTCCCAGGGTATATGTTTATTAATTATTAAGTGTTCTTCTTCATCAAATCTAGACTTTTACTGTGTACATTTGTTTGTGGAATAAACTCTTAGAGTAATATATTTTGTTGTTTCATCTTTTTTTAATCTTTTTTTTTTTCCTCTTTTTGTAACTTTAATTATTACTTCTTGAATAGCTGATATTTTGTTACTGACACAGCATATTGTAACTTTTCAGTCTGATTCACTAAGTTCAGCATCCCCAGATGATTGTCCCAGATGGGTTTTGTTTGAGCTATTACCCAATATTGCATGCCACAGAAAATCAATACAGATTTATGAATTCGAAATAAAATGGTGATGCATAGTAATAGCAGCTGATTTCCTTGAGGAATAATTCTATCCAATTGTTTGAAATTTAAAAATAATAGCTTATATGTTACTTTTTGTGAAATGTTGTTAAAAACCTAAAAACAATAGATTTTTATCCCACATTATAGAAAGCTTAAGATATCGATCCCATCAAAGAGGTATTAAGGGCTAGGCTTCAGGTATTCCTAGGTTTTGTGAATGGAAGGTCTCCTGTAGAGAATTTTGGTGTTACTCTTTGCACACTAATACTGGCTCCACCAGAAGGCAAGTCATTTGACTTATATTAAGCAAGTAGAATAGAATAAGTGGGTTTTTTTTGTTTTGGTTTGGGGTTTTTTTGGTGTTTGTTTTTGGTTTTTTTTTCTTTTTTCTTTTTTTTTTTTTGTAAATGAATTGCTTAGAAATCAACAGAGTCCAAATCTGAAATTGTCTTTGTTTTCTTTTATAAACTTTTCAGATATTGTATGTAGATGCAGTCCTAGTTTCTGAATATCAGGCTAGTATTTTGGTGATTGGAAGTTACAGTATTGCTTTTGCTCCCTCATTTTAGATTCTTAGCCTTTAGACACCTTTATTTTGGATTTATTTCCATTGTGAGTGACATTGATTCCACTGTCCTTTAAACAACTTGGCTTGAATTCTGCCTGATCCTAGAGATTTGCTACTTTTGAATCTCACCGATTACTTTAATCCTTTTGCCACACAGATCCTGCAGTCCTCTAGGATAAAGAATTCTTACAGTCATTGCCAAATAGTAAACTATTAGTGTCCTTTCTTGTAAATATACTCAGAAGAACTAATTAAATATTCCAATTATAGCTTTCTGTTCTTTTTGACATAGTCCTTCTGTTTGAATTGCTTTAAATTTTCTTCACTTAGGTATTTTTTGGTGACAGAGGTAATGGCAGCGCAGATCATGTTAATGTGTTTAGAACTTGTATGCAATGTCTTACAGAATGCATCTGCCTTTTTCTCTTTTCTGTCTTTCAGCTTCCTCCTTACAGTTTTCCTCTCATTTTCAAGATTTTCTTCTCCTTCATTTCTTCCTCCCTGCATTATATAACTACATAAGTAAATAGACAGTACAAAACAATTCTGTATAAATACTACTTCCATACAGCCAAGCTATAGGAAAAAAAATTCTGTAGAAGGAAGGCTGTAGCTAATAGTCTGTAGGGGGTGAACAGTCAAACTGAAATTTTGATTGTTCAAAATGTGCTTTGAGTTTGATTAAAAGTGAACAAGTAAAAACATACAGTAGTAAAAAAGACAGAAGAGAAAGTCATATAAAGGTCCATAAAATTAATTTTGTTGCAATCTGGAAGCCAATGCAGGTCTGACAGAATGGAATGAAATGTGATTTTTTTGTTGTTGTTTAGAAACCCTGTGATGGTATGTTGAACAAGATGCAGCTGATAAATAGATTTCTGTTGATGATCGATGGGAGCTGAATTGCAATAGTATAGGAGTAGTAGAATAAATGAACAAATTAAGACTACTTCACTGTCAAGTACAGGTTGTGAATGTTTTAGAAATATTTTTTTAAAAAACAGGTTGTTACTGAATATTAATCTAAAAAGCTTAAAAACTAACATTTTCCTGAGTAGTTACTAAGATCAAATATCCGGAGAAAACAGAATAATTCACTGCTAAATAAAATATATACATATAAATACAGTAAGTCATGAAATGAGATAGCCTTCTGGTGAAGAAATTGTAAATTAGATAAGAGCATTACTTGGTTTTGGAAATATATGGCCTGAGTCTCTTTTAGAACTGGCACAAAAAAACCCAAACCAAACATAAAAAATATGTCAGGTCAAATGTCTAGAGGTATCAAAAATTAATACTCAAATATAATAGTATTTTCTATGCTTTCTAAGGTGTCTCTTTTGGACTACTGTTTGGATTTGGTCCATATGTTTCATTTTGCATAGTGGAAAAGCAGATGTGAGAGAGGATAAAGACTCATCTGCAAAGCACATAAGTGAAAGGACTAAACAGGTAAATGGCGATGGTTTGGTTCTCAGTCTCAGTGCTAAAAAGAAAATGCACCATGTATGAAAGCACAATTCTTAGTCTTTAGCTGTCAAACCAGAATTTTCTGCTGGTTTCATGAGCCTAAGAAGTACACCACAACAGCTGTCAAGACACATTATTACATATAGTTGTTTAGAATAGTAATTGATAATAAATTATGAATGTACACAAGTAATACAAGGCAGCTACAATTATACAGCAGCAAGTTTCAGTCTTTGTGTTGAGGGGCATTATATATAGATCATTAACTATGAAGTACAGAACAATAAATATGGTTATTATTATAACAAAAGAATAAAAGCTTTTTGACACCCAGAAGAATGACAGATTGCTGGGATTTACAGCTTTTAGGTATTTAATAAAAACATAGTCAGGAGAATGTGTTGTTCTGCTATCAGGAAATAATTGAATTTCCCTGATTGCCAGGAATTTGATGCTGGTGATTATTTTGATTTAAAAATTAGTGGAAGGTACTTTTCACGTTGCAAATCTAAACTGCAGGTGGCATGTAGGCAACATGTAACTTTTGCTAGGAATGCAGTCTCAAAAGCTCATAAAATAGGAATCAAAATGACAGTAAACTAGACAGGAAATGTTTATCATCCAAAAAGCTTGCAGACTTTTGGAGCAGGTAGCTTCATAAATAGAAATATGGAAAGAAATTTGTCTGAAAAAATTGGAAAGTGATCTGAAAAAACCAAGAAGATTAGAAGTGTTAATTGCACTTTTAAGTGCTGTCATTGATTTTATGTTGAGGCCAGTACAGTGACAGAAAAAAAAAGTTATTAAAAAAAGTATCTGACAGACAAATTTTTTGTTTATGTAAAAAACATGAAAAAAATACAATGTGACCTAATATAGAATGGTAATTTGTCATTTAGGTCTGCGCTGGCCATTAAATCCTGGAGAGAAGCTCTCTATTAACCCCTCTTCCCACCCCAGAAGGGAAGAAAAAAGAGAATAAAGAAGAGAGACTTTATGGGTTGGAAAATAAAACTAACAAACTAACAGATTTAATGAAACAGTAATACTAATACTACAGGATAATAATGTAAATAGCAAAATAATGAAATATATGCAGATATGTACAAATATTACATATATAGCCAATATAAAAATCCTCCCTTCACTCCCCCCACTCAATGCTTATTACATCATCAGAGGCTCTGTGGAACAAGGCACTGGAAAAGTGCAGACCGAATCCAGCAGCAGGTGGTAGCAGGATGCAGGAACTGGATTCAGGAACACATGGATCAGGATTCGAGGCAGACGAACTAGCAGGGTTCTGCTTGGACTTCAGCCATTGCAGGAGAAGAAGAGCAGAGGGCAGAGATCAAGAAGGAGCCAAGATGGAAGGGGTCAAGACCTTTGTGATCCCTCAGCTTTATACTGACATATGTGTGATGGAATACCTAGTTGGTCAGTTTTGGGTCCGCTCCTCCCCATAAGTGCAGATACAGCATCCATGGTGAGACAGTGGTTTTGTCATTATCACTTGTAGAATTACACACTGTCTGGAAAAAAATGCGTTAGTTTCAGCAAGTGCAGCCACTTAGAAGAGACTGAGCTGAAAAGTAAAATCACTACATAGAAAATAAGTTCTATTTAGCTCAAACCAGGACAGAAATCTACAGTGATGATGACCAGGAATGAAAGACATAAAGAAAGGTAAATCTGTTAAATACAAATGTGAGAATGCTGGATACAGTTTGCCAGGGTGAATTTTGAAAAAATTCTATTGATTTAAGTCAATTTTGATTCTATAGCAACAAGCAGAAAATCTGCTACTCTATGATGCTAAGAAAAGATGAGTGTTACTTTCTGACTTCCATCTTTTACTTGGTCTCTTCTACCAAAGGATGTGGTTTGATTTCTATTTCATACTCGCCTCTCCAAGGACATCAGGATAGGCAGAGAACAAAGTCAGTGACTGACTTATTTCACAGAAATCTGTGAAATCTTAGCTTTTCCTTTAGAGGCCCTCACGTTATCACACATATATAAATGGTGTGCTTTACACGTCTTCTCCACAAAGAAAAAAAAATCCAAACCAACTCCTTTTTTCCTCTATGTATGCATAAAATGCAATTTTTACATGCAAAATTATCTTTATCATCAGCATTGTATTGCAATCAGTCTCAAAATTCAGATAGTAATGTTCCTTACTGAAGTATCAGAGCTCACTCCCTCAAAAACGTCCCAACTCAATACCCGCAAAATCCAAATACATTTTGGTATTACTTTTCATTAAAGATCAGAAAATCTTACACTGTTATAGAATCACGGTTTCTCAGAACCACGGAGTGGTTGAGGTTAAAAGGGATCTCTGGAGGTCATCTGATTGAAGTCCTCTCTTCAATTTAGGCCACCTAGAACCAGTTGCCTGGGACTGTGTCCAGAGGGGATTTGAATATTTCCAGTGAGGGACAACTCACAACCCTTCTGGGACACCTTTCAGAACAAGGTTTATTCATCCTCACAGCAGAAAAGTGTTTCTTATTAAGATAAACTGTTCACTGGGCATCACTAAAATGACTCTGCTTCCATCCTCTTTGCACCTTCCCTTCAGGACACATTAAAAAGATTCTTGCTGAGCCTTCTCTAGGTTGAACAGCCCCAGATGTCTCAGTCTTTCCTTATAAGTGCTGTGGTTTAAGCCCAGCAGGCAACTGAGCACCACGATGCTCACAAAAAGGGACTAGACCAAATAGGGACTAGGAGGACTTCTTCTCACTGCTTAACAGTCACAGGCAAAAGACAGACTCATTATATGGAGAAAAAAAAACAAAACCATTTTAATTTACTACCAATAGCATCAAAGCAGAACAGTGAGAGATACAACCAGATCTTAAAGTCAAACATCCTCCCCCTACCCCTTCCTTCTTCCTGGGCTCAGCTTTGTTCCTGTTTTCTTTACCTCCCTCCCTTTGTCCAGCAGTGCAGGGGGATGGGAATGGGGGTTGCAGTGAGTTCATCCGACGCAGTCTCTGCTGCTTCCTCTTCAGGGGGGTAGGGAGGACTCCTCCCACTCTAACTCTGCTTCCACATGCCACCCTTCCCACAGGAGAAAAGTCCTCCACAATGTGCATCTGTCCACGGCTTCAGTTCTCTCACACACGTGAACTGCTCCATCAAGGCCTCTACAGGAACAGCCACCTTCTCATGTGGATCTGCTCCACCAGTGAACCTCCATAGGCTGCAGGTGGGGCAACCTGTGCTTTTGTCAAGGTTTGCAGGGGGAAACCTCCGCTCCACACACTTCCTCTTCCCCCTTCTCCACTTTTCTTCACCAACCTTGGTGTCTGCACAGTTCACATGTCCTCATGTCCCACTGCTTTCTCTGCTGCAGGTCCCTTCTGGTGGTTTTGAATATTTCCCAGCTCTCTCTTTTTTTTTCGGGCTAGAGCTGCAGTGGGGCTTGAGCCTGTGGAAAAGACCCTTGTTGAAGAAGTTATTGGAGGACTGTCTCCTGTGGGAGGGACACCATGCTAGAGCAGGGGAAGAGTGTGAGATTGAAGGAACAGCAGAGGCAACATGTTAAACTGCCCGCAACCTCCATTCCCTAAACCCCTGTATTACTTGTGGGGAGAAGGTAGTGAAATCAGTAGTAAAGTTCAGCCTGGGAAGACGGAAGGGGTGGAGGGAAGTGTTTTAAGATTTGGTTTTATTTACCCTACTCTGATTTGTTTGGCAAGAAATTAAATTATTTTCTCTGAATTGAATCCAATATCCCTGCAATGTTAATTTCTGTGTGATGTCTCCCTGTCCTTATCTCAACCTATCAGCCTTTCATTGTATTTTTTCTCCTCTGTCCAGCTGAAGAGGGGGACTGATGGAGTGGTTTGCTGGGCAGCTGGTGTCTAGCCAAGGTCAATCCAGCACACTCACTCATGAGGCATTTTCAAATCATGTCTTCTAGATCAAGCTCTGCACGAAGTGCAACTAGAAGAGATGAAGACAGTCTTAATCCTGAAGTCAGTAGAGTACATGCTTACTACGGGTCAGTCTTCAAAAATAAAGACATTTCTTTTCTATGGCATAGACTTTTTTCCTGGCTGGTAACAATTTGGATAAATTGTTACTGAAATCTCAATGAGGATTCACAGAAAATCCATCCAGAGTAGACTGAATGCTCAGATCACTCGTTTTATGGCTCAGAATCTTCTGAGATTGTAGAAAACCATAATTAGGTCAGGTTATAGTATTTATTCTCTTAGGAACACAAGACAAATATTTTACAGTGTTCAAGCAGTCTCGGACCTCATACCCAGTTTACATAATAAGTGGACAATTGACAATCATTCAGAGAGGAGAAGAGGAGACTGAGGGGTGACCTCATTAATGTTTATGAATTTGTAAAGGGCGAGTGTCAGGAGGAAGGAGCCAGGCTCTTCTCTCTGATGACAAATGACAGGACAAGGGGCAATGGGAGCAAGCTGGAGCATAGGACATTCCATGTGAACCTCTTTACTGTGAGGATGACAGAGCACTGGAACAGGCTGCCCAGAGAGGTTGTGGAGTCTCCTTCTCTGGAGACATTCAAAACCCAACTGGATGCATTCCTGTGTGACCCAGTCTAGGTGATCTTGCTCTGGCAGGGGGGTTGGACTAGATGATCTTTTGAGGTCCCTTCCAACTCCTAATATTCTGTGATTCTGTGATTGTGACTCTTTCTATATTGCATAAAAGCTTATAAAAGTGCAATTTTGGCTTGTAGGTTGCATATAAAAAGTTCAGAACCACAGTGAGACTGTGCATACATGTTATTAATGGGTGTTGCATGTAAACTGTCTCATAAGTCACTCCTAGAACACCAACTACAATATAAAATTTCTCCACCACTTACTGCTAGGTTTATATTTCTTCAGATGTGTTTTTCACTGGCTCCAGGAGTCTGAAATGTTTTATTAAACACCAACTCAGTGCCTACTGGTTAATAGGCTTCTGTAGAGAAGAAAATAGGCACCGTCATTTGTATAAAATAATTTTTAGAAGTGATTCTATTAGCATTTCCGTAAGACTTGTTAGCACTTCTACGTGTCTATTGAATGTAAAACTTAATTTCACATGCTATAAACTATGAGTTTTTTATACTTTTTATCAAAATGTTTAAATTATGTGCCTCATTTCTGTGTAAATATTACTCAAGTTTCACTCTGCATGTATTTTTTGTAGTTTCTCATCCACATCTTTTTGATAACAAGCATGAAGAGAGATATTAATGTAAACTGTTTCTAAACAGGATGTCTTTTGCGTGTTCAACAACAACTTTCGTAATTGTAAAGAGCTCAAGGATAATCTTTTTCAAATTCACAATGGCTTTCAGTGTAACTTAAAAGAAGAAGTTCCTTAGAAGGAAGTTTAATATTTTAGAGCTTGAAGGACACAAGTGAAACGAAAGAAATTATCTAAAACTTTGCCTGTATTCTGTATGGTTTCTTACCATCCTCTACATAAAAGAGTCTTAAGATGTTAAAACTTTTGTGATAGTTATTAAAGCTATTATCAAAATAACCATGTGAGAAGAAATTAAATATTCTTTGTTAAAGTTTAAATCAATGTAATTTTGAACAGTTGCTATGTTAAACCTCAAAAATTACATTTTTAGTAGAAACACCAATTGAATTTCAATTCTAGCACATGCTGTGCACTGAGTGCAAGACAAAAAGCCAGAAATTTCTGAACTTTAATTTTGGCCTTTAAAATTACTTTCTGTAGGACTTTTGGCAAGACACTTAGTGTCTATGCCTTAGTAGATTCGTATTTCCCTACTACCTTAAAAGTTTCCTTTTAGTATTAATTAGCCAAACTCTATAGAATGTTTTAAGACTGTAGAACATGCTATATAGTTGTGGCAGACTGGTGAAGTTCCCAGTGACTGGAAGAGTGCAAACGTAACTCCATTTTTCACTTTACCAAAAGGGAAAAAAATAAAATCTAGGGAACTACAGGCTGGTCAGTCTCACCTCTGTGTATTGCAAGATCATGGAGCACATCCTCCTGGAAACTATGATAAGGTACATGGAAAATAAAGAGATGATTGGTGACAGACAACATGGCTTCACTAAAGACAAATCGTGCCTGACAGATCTGGTCACCTTCTATGATGCGGTTATAGTATTGGTGGATAGAAGAGCAACTGATGTCACCTACCCGGACCTGTGCAAAGCATTTGACAACATCTCATGTGGCATCCTTGTTTCTAAATTGGAAAGACATGGATTTGATGAATTAACTCTCAGTAAATAAGGAATTGGCTGGATGGTCACACTTAAAGGGTTGTGGTCAATTGCTTGATGTCTAAGTGGAGACCAGTTATGAGTAGTGTTCTTCAGGGATTGCTCTCTAACTGACACTGTGTAACATCTTTGACAGTGACATGAGCAGTGGGATTGACCCTCAGAAAGTTTGCTGATTACACTAGCTGTGTGGTGTGGTTGACACACTGGAAGGAAGGGATTCCATCCAGAGGAACCTTGACAAGCTTAAGAGATGGGGTTGTGTGAATCGCATGAAGTTCAACAAGGTGAAATGCAAGGTACTGCACTTGGGTCAGGGTAATCTCAAGCAGAAATACAGTCTGGGTGGAGAATGGATTGAGAGCAGCCCTGAGGAGAAGGACTTGAGAGTTTCAGCTGATAAGAAGCTCAACATGAGCCAGCAGCCCAGAAAGCCAATTGTATCCTGGGCTGCATCAAAAGTGTGACCAGCAATTAGAGGGAGGTTATTCTGCCCCTCTACTCTGCTCTCATGAGACCCCACCTGAAGGACTGCATCCAGTTCTGGGGCCCAACATAAGAAGGACATGGAGCAAGCTGGAGCACAGGAGGTTCAACCTGAACATAAGAAAAAACTTTTTTACTGTAAGGATGACAGAGCACTGGAACAGGCTGCCCAGAGAGGTTGTGGAGTCTCCTTCTCTGGAGACATTCAAAACCCACCCGGATGTATTCCTGTGTGACCCAGTCTAGGTGATGCTGCTCTGGCAGGGGGGTTGGACTAGATGATCTTTCAAGGTCCCTTCCAACTTCTAATATTCTGTGATTCTGTGATTCTGTGACCTTTTGGAGCAAGTCCAGGGGAAGACCATTAAGATGATCAGAGGGATGGAAGATATCCCCAGGTGAGAGACTTAGGATTGTTTTGCCTGGAGAAGAGAAGACTCCAGGGAGACCTTATAGTGTCCTTCCAGTACCTGAAGGGAGCTTACAAGAAAGCTAGAGAAGGACTTTTTACAAGGACATGTAGTAGTAGGATGAGGAGTAAAATTTTCAAACTGAAATACAGTAGAGTTAAATTAGATATTAGGAAGAAATTCTTTACTGTGAGGGTGGTGAGACACTGGAACAGGTTGTCCAGGGAAGTTGGGGATGCCCTCTCCCTGGAAGCGTTCAAAGTCAGGTTGGAAGGGGCCTTGACCAATCTGGTCTAGTGGAATATGACCCTTCCCATGGCAGGGGGCTTGGACTAGATGATCTTTAAGGTCCCTTCTGAACTAAACCATTCCATGATTCTATTCTATAAGTCTATATTTTTGTTACCTGGTAAAGCCATGATTTCATTATATAGTATCACACCTAGCTGTATAACTTACGTTTCCAGATGTGAAGCAGGGATTTACCTTTTCCACTAAACAGGGAAATTATCAATTTAGCTAACCAATTCATCTCTCCAAATGATATAAAAACCCTGGAAATTCACTACAGAAAGTATCCTTTATCAAACTCAAAGCTTTTTTTTGCTCTTGAACAAACAGATGTTTGCTACTTCCACATGTCACAGCTGCATGTGACATTGAACCAACTAGAACTGTCATTTAATTACTCTAGACTCATCACAGAACATTCTCCAGACTTCAGGTTCTAAATATAAGTGTCAGATACTCTGTAATTAAGTATATGACTTCTCTGCTGCTCCGTGACACTATCCTGCTATTGGTTTTGTGATGCTCAATGCAAGTTTTTGCCTACTTCAAAAAAGAAAAGCATAAATACTTTCCTTACTTTCCTCCCTAGTTTAAAATATGCAAATTCCTCTTCTTGAAAATAGAAGTGGCATCTGGGGTTATATTATGTTTAGGAAATCCAATATCATTTATTGCTAAAAAGAAACAGAGGCTAAGCAATTTAAAAAGCAAAATGTTGTACTAGGAAGTTGACCTATTCTTCCTCTGTTATTATTGCTTTTTAATGAATTCTTCTAAGAGTTTGATCTTAAACCATTGAAGTTAATGGGAATTTTACCATTAATGACTGTAGCAGAAATGGATAAGTGTGAGGAAGCAAAGTGCTCTTCTTTAAAATACATTGGTGAGCAAAGTTGACTCTAGAATTAGCTTGCTTTTGACCAGCTATATGTATTATGATCTCTAATTATGACAGTTTCCTGTACAACTATGTTTAAAGCTAGATACCATCAGGAATAGTTAGGTTAGGTTCACAGTTAATTCAGGGTCTACATTGGCAGTAATGTTTTGCTGAATTTTTTAAATCAAACCTTGTGCACCAAACGAGCACAAATTCACATCCCTTACTCCCCTGGATAGACCATCACTCTAGCAATATATGGAAACTTTAGGGCAATACTTTACTGTAGGAAGACAGACCTAAGACAGAACAGGAGTGTGCTGACAATACACTGAAAATCCTACCTAAGAAAAAGCTTAGGAAGCATCAGCTTGTTTCTGTCAGCATTATAACTTCTTGGTTTCTCAAGAATGACATGTGAAGGTCTTCTTTTACTTGAAAGAGAGCTATTGTTAATGACAGACCAAGTCAGCTACATCTCTGTCTAGACAAGTCTTGAAAAACCCTGGGGACTGATTCACCAGTCTATCTGGACAACAGTTCAGTACTCTCCTGATGATGAACTTTTTCCTAATGTCCACTTGAAACCTCCCAGGTAATAATTTGTGGTTACTGTCTCTGGTCTACTACTACTGAGATAGGTGTTTCTCTGTCATCACTGTAACCAGTCTTCAGGTAATTGTAAGCAACCGTTAGATAACCCTGCAGCCTCACTCCTCTGTCACACTAAACAAGACCATCCCTTCCATCCTTTTTCTATCAGACATGTACTTTTGGTTCTTGGACATCCCTCTATGGGATCCTATTCTGGTGCAGCCTCACTAACACTGACTAAAGGAGGACAATAACTTCTCTAGATTTGATGGACAAAACCATCCTGAAGTACCGCATTCTGTGGTTTGTGTTATTTGTAATAAGATCATGTTGTTGCTTCATATTCAGCCTGGCATGCACCAAAACTACCTCTGAGTACTACCATTGGAATTAGCACTCAGTTAACTGGTTCATAGCCTGTTCCAAAGCATGGAGCAAAACCTCCTTCGCTTACCCTTTTCAAACTGTATGAGGTTTCTGCTGTGCCAGTCCTTAAGTTTTTAAAGGTCTCTTTGTATTATTCCTAAAGGAATATTGTCCCTTTAAAAGGCATTAAATTTAAAAGGTATTGTCCCTTTCAAATTACATCCAGTTTAGAGACCACAGACTAAGCAGAGGAAGGTAAGGAAGACTAAAGGCTCCTTTTCTAAAGATAAATATCACTTATATACTGATGTTAAAATTTCCCAAGGTTTTCAGCTTTCTTTACTAACTACTTAAAGCCTCTGAAGAGTGCTCAGCATGAGACCTTTGGAAAGTCCTATTAGCACCTTCTGGAATTTTGAACTCCATTTTTTCCTTTTAAGACTGACTGCAAAAGAGCTTACTCTGAAAGTCCAGTAGGGAGGTGTGAATCTGAGTAACTCAGACTGTTGCAGAGGGCATAGGAGATAAAGTGGTTGTAAAATCGGTTAAAATAAAGGACAGTAACTTTGTAAAGAATATAACTGGAGCAACTGACAATACAAGAAAGTATGGGAGAGTATTCTATTACAAAATAAAAATGAAAGCCATTGGATGTAGGCTTTGTAATTCAGACTATTAAATGTTCAAAGGAAACAGTGTTTAAATGGAAATGAGGTGACTCAGAGTCTTTGACTTGATTTAAACTTGGACTACTAAAGCTAGAGAGAAAAATAAGACCACATTTCAGTGAAAGAGAATATGCCAATTTGAAGCCAAGAACATTTAATAAAACTTCTTGAAAGAAAAATCTATCAGACTGCAGGAAAAAGCCTCCCAGAGGTAATAAATGCCAGAAACCCCAGTGCATGGAACATTTTAACTGATCCTGAACAGATCAAAACATTTGTGAATGAACAATAAGGATCAATCCTGAATGGACAGGGAGATAGACTGTATAACCTAATAGGTCTCTTCCTTTAACTTCTGTGAATTTATGGCAAATTAGGTAAGCACTGGGACATCGCGCCAGCAGTGAGAAAATAGTATGCGAGGGAATTGAGCTACTAACCTTGAAAACAGAGAGCAATACAGAAAATAATGTCCTAGCAAGTTTGTAAATATAAAGTTTCGACAACTAATGTGTGCCAAGCTCATTATAGGAGCAAATAACATTGAATATTCATATCAGGCATGAGCAGATATCGGATAAATCTTTTCTAAAACATTCTGCACTTTCACGAAAGACTGGGAGTATCACTAGGGAATTTGTATTGAATGAAGGAGTGATTTAGACTAGAATTTACTACTTTATGGGAAGTAGAGTTTAAAAGAAGTTTTGCAAACAGCAAGTTTTTTTCATGTGAAAATGAAATCTATTATGTACTGATATTTAGGTACATATATCATTTTTGAGGTGTCCTGGCATAACTATGAAAAGGTTTTATGAGATCATTGCCACCAGGTAAAAAGAATACTATGGACTATTTTATTTAAGATAGATTTAAGTTCAAACCTCTGGAAAATATGTAAGAAACAGTAGGAGGCCAAGGAAGTACATAGGAAAGATTAAGCTCTATAAAATAATTTTCTCTCCTCTGGGCAGTGAAGGGAGACTGCAATTTCCGAATATGAAACTTTAGAATGTTCTGAATACAGGGATCCTTCTGTCAATTCAGACCAATAGTTTTCTAGACCTGAAATCTTGTACCAGTAGATTGTATCTGATGTTTCATAAAAACAAGAAAAACGAACAAAAAAACCCCAAAACAACAAGACCAATAAAACACCAGCCAATTGTGAGGTATAGAATACATAGAAGATTCTTCACAGAGATCAGAGGATGTATCCAATCAGTTCTTTTCCAATTATTAGCTATTCATTTGAGTCATAAATTAAGGTAAATTTTTTTCTCAACTGATTTTTGTTTTTGTTTGTTGTTGGCTTGGCTTTTTTTGGATTGTTTTTTGTTTGTGGATTTTTTTGTTTGTTTTGTTTCGGTTTTGGTTTGGTTTTTTTTGTTTGTTTCATTGGTTGGTTGGTTGGGTTTTTTTATTTATTTATTTTCCTGGCAGTATTTTTCCCAGAATAAGTAGTATTGTAAAATAGCCACCGACATAGGGCTACCACTGCTTCCCATATGCACTGGCCAGCATATTATTTTAGCTTTAAGATTCACAATCTGTTTCAGTAGTTCCATACAATTAAAGATATTAAAGAGAAATCTTATAAAATATTGACACTGCTGTTGTCTGCTGCCTTGCAAAACAAGAGATACCAAATCTACAGAACACAATAAATTTTTTTAAATAATCCAAAGTATTCATGAAAGTACTGCATTGACTACAAAGAGGTATTACTGTCAACTCCATTCAAGATTCAATACCTGTGCCCAGCTTGTAACCAACAAAGAATGTATTTAAAATTTCAGCTACACATTTTGATGTTATGTCATGGTTTGCTGCACATTTGATAGGATGAACCACAGTCAGGTTATTAAATGCCATATGTCACAAATGTGAAGGCATCAGAAAAATAAGTTCCATACCTGCTTTCTCCAAAATAGATAAACCATTAAATAAAGTGTTTGAGATCAGCCATAGACAGTTTATATACCTGAGAAACAGTAGTCATTTGAGATCATGCAGATAGGCACTGCAGAAAGCCTGAGACACTTGGAAAGATTTACACAGAAATGTAAATCATGAATAATGTGGTGTTTAGAATTACATTGCTGAAGCTGTCTTACATATAGTTCTGAAACTGGATTTCTAATTCCTCATTGCCAGTCCTGTTCTATTCTGTTTCTTATTTGCAAGACAACCTATCATTAATATTATTTTAAGACAAAGTAAGGTCCTGTTAACACTAAAGAGATACAGCATTAAGTGGAACAGTGGGAATTTCCTATTTGGACTTGTCCCTTTAATGAGACTTACAGTGGACATCAGTACATCTTGACAGTACAGAGTGACACACTCGCTGAGCTACTCAGTCAGTAGACTATGCGCAGAAGGGTAATTGAAAAGTGGTGGATATGTTCATATTATTTGATTACAAAAATGACAGATTGCAAACTTAAGCCTACACTAAAGAAACATTAAGAAAATCTGTTCATTTACAGACCTTCAGTTCAGAGTAACATTCTAGCTGTACATGCTGTGTTCCAGCAACACTCTCTGTACTATGCAGTTTTTTGCTTGTTTTCCTTGGTAATGACAGTATCTGCTTCTCAAATGAAAGCTCTACTTCTTCCCCACACAGCTGAGCAATACAGTACTTAGCTTTTTCAATGACTAAAGTCAGAGCAGATGTGCTGTTGTTTTAACTGAAGTGACAAAAATAAAACGTTCTAAACTGCTCTAATTTAGTCACTCTCTCCCTTTTATCACTGCAGTTCAAAAGAGAATTTACAAAGTACTGCACTGTCTTTATAATGTGCACCTCAAATTCTATAAAGTTGTCAAGCTAAAGCCTTTCCAAATTCATTTAAGAGTGATTGTGTCGTCTCAAGGTATATGTGGAAGTCTAACCTTTTCTCCCAATGCCACCTCATAGAAATTGTACAGTGGGGACTGCCAGACCAGTCTTCTCAAGTTCACATCCTGCAATTAAAACAGGCACTCTAAGTTTTCACCTATGAGCCAAAAATATCAAAATGTACCTGAAACAAGATTCACTTCATTAGCCTGCTTTATTTTAGTGTTATGACATGCATGAAACAGAGAATAAAAGACAAAAGATAAATTGTACATAATCACCCTTTCACTAGTGGCAGCCTGCACAGACCAACAGGAAGATATCACTGGAAGTGAGTTTCTTCATTATATCTTTACAGTTATCTCTATCAATAACGTTCTATGAGACCCCCCCCCCAACAAAAAGACCCCTATGAACCAGTGACATTTCCAGCATAGAGGCTCTGCCTCCCTTCTCACAATGAATTCTTGCTAAGGAGGGCGGAAATTAACCAAAAACAATGAAAGCTGCAAGTACCTCTATAGTTCTCTGAAAATTCAAGGCACCTGTATGACGTCCATTTGTATAATCAGGAATGGACCTAATGCAGGTAGTTTTGACAGTACTAGTCTATGTCTTCGGTGTCTACGTATCTATGAAAATGACTGGATCATCAGAAAACTTATCTTCAGATGAAAAGTTAATTCAAGTAAATTTTCTTCTCTGTAGATTTGCAATTTTTCCCTTTCTACCCAGAAAGTAAAAACTAGCAAGTTCTGTAGTATATGACAACAGCTGTAAGAATAATGGGGCTTTCAAAGACTGTCAGTGGCTGATACACCTTCAAAATTTACTCTTCAAATCACTGTTCTGCAAAATTATCTCTAAAATTCAATTATTAACACTTCCAAATTTACTATTTCTGAATTAAATTCATGTAGTGAACTGTCTAATGAAATTCTATTTATTCCTGGTTTTAGTCTGATTAGTGTATGATCAACCTCCTTCTCAGTACCTGTGTGAGTATAATATAGCTTTTTGAAACACAGACCACAAAAATGTTTTTGAGGGGTGAAATTGTCTCTCTCTTCTAGAAAGAAGTGGTAGTTGCTCCAGGAAAAAATATGTAAAATTAAGGAATTTTGAATCATAAGATACCAGCACTTCTCAAGAGTAGATTCAAATCAGGAACTTGTTTCTTCTGTCACACAGGGAAATAAATTTCCCTTCCAACAGTTGCTACAAGAAAAACACTTTATATTTAAATTTGGGGTATTATAAAAAAGTATAATTTACTAACTTTCAAGATTTAGTTAAATCTGGAGGAGGTGCTTTAAGCATGAGATGTTTTATAGCACATCTTTTCTCCTGATAGGCAGTCATTTGCAACAATATAGAATACCAATTGCAGTTCTGATTTGTTATAAGTTTATAACTACCCTGTAGAGTGTAAAAGAGTAAACTAAGCTAGTAAAATAGTGAACAGTTGGATGCAGTCAGAATTTTAAAGATTAAGTAAAACACATTATTGCTAAAAGTGGAGTATAACAGGTTTTAAATTTTTTCATGAGATCCAACATCTCCCTCAACATAGACCTGTAAGGGTAAAGTAGTCAAGCCTGGCCTATTGAAACTACTGGAGGACTAGAAGAAACTATGCTTGCCACTGTACTCACTAAGTATACAGTGCCATAAAATCCCTATATGCCTTTAAATTTGAACCTCATGCACTTGATTTATCTGTTCATCAGTTTGCTGTGTCACCCTGTCCTTCATTAGCTCATGTCATCAATAGATTAAATACAATTATTTGACTATGAATAAATTGGGTGTTAATTCTTCCCACAGTGAAATACTCTGGAAAAGTTGTCACAGAAAGTAATCCCTAATGTGACCTTAAGCTCTTCCTTCTTGTTAATTTTAATTAACTAACATGCCAATCAGATTTTCAGTGCATGGGTTTTTTTTACCTAACCATTATAACTTTTTTTGTACATCTTTATTTTAATCTATGTATTAGTACCTTTGCCCAACTGCCTTTCTGTGTGTGTGTGCGCGCACACGCGTGTGTGTGTTTGTGTGCGCGTGCGTGGATGTACATTTTCATATCAGGTTACTCAGGCAATCTGCAAAATTGTGAAAGATCAACAATGCCATCTGCAGGCACAAGATAATTCCTGATCTGGAGACACACTGGTTTAGCTTTTTGTTTCCTTTCCTTTGAAAAGGCTGTTTTTTCCTGGAGTGAAGTCAAATTGTGTTCATAACTCAAAAAAAGTTTGGTGAGATCAAAATTCTGTAGGTCTGTCTTTTCAGACAGGACCTAGATATAAGTATTTTTTGTTACATCCATTTATTATTAGCATATAGAAAAGACTAAATGTTTCTTTGAGCCTTATTCAAGCTACTGAAAAGTATCCAACCTGCAAAATGCAACTGGGAAGCCTCTTAAAGAATATCTTTCCAGCTTTCTAATATTTTTGGTTTTGCAGCAACTTTGTAAACAGAGCCCGGACTGCTTTTCTCATGATCTTTCACTTTCTCTGATTTTCAAGTGGAGCTAGCAGCAAGCCTTAGAAGGATGCATGTGCTATAGTTACTCCATGTTTTTTGTATTTTCTGTTTTTCCTTAGATCAGTTCCGTGCAGAATTTCAGGCATGGGGTGGTGAGTTATAAATCTCACTGAGAAGGATAAGTAGTGTGGCAGACTTATCAGGCTACTGGTAATGTATGATTTGGAGTATTTCATCTTTGTTCCAATGTGATCAGTTAGTAAAAGTTAACCTTTTCCTCTCTGTTGAATATGAAAAAGACTTACAATGAAGTGAAATTTAAAACCATGGGTGAGGAAATATGTACACCAGTCATACACTTTATGAGCTTCCTATGACCTTCCTGGGAAATGAAAATAACTCGTATCAGCAGTAAAGGGTAAGAAATTCCCTGTTTTTATTAAAAAAACTTTCACAATGTTTTTTCATCTAAGTCAGCATGTTATTAGAATGAGGAAAGACTTATGATCAGAAATCAGAAATTTCTGAATATTCTTCTAGTCCTTGAGTGAATCAGAGTGGTCCTGGGCAAAAGCAACATTTTTTGTGCTCCCTCTCTGCATTTGTAATATTAGAATACTAATGCTTACCTCTCAGAAGGGAATTGTGAGCTTTTATTTAGATAATTTTAGTAAGCTGTACTGAGTCTGCAAGTAGCAAAGAATTATTCTTAAAACAGTACTCAGTTATAAATATACATCTTAAAGAATATAAAATGAATAGTCCTTTAGAAAGGTTCTAAGGTCAAGTTATTTTGTGAGTGAAACTAAGATAATCTTGTTCACTAAGACAAATCAGCTGAAAGGTTTAGCTCAGGCATTTACCTCAGTTCAATCCATTTAGGAATCTGTTCAAAATCTAACAAAGGCAATTTGACACTTTCAAAAATGATGGGTTTTTCTTCAGTTTATTAATATTTAATAGAAATTGAATTGTAAGTTGATTTATTTAAAGTCCCCCCCCCAATTTAACTTTTCATAACTTCTTAAAATTAATAACTTGGAATTCTTAAGAACAGACATTTTAGACTACAATTATTTTAAACAGAAAAAGAGAGTCTGAAGATATGTTTCACAGCTGTACTAAGATGTGTTTTTCAATATGAAAGAACATATCAGGCATGTCAGGTAAATATAGATAAATATATAGACATTAATAAGCTGTTTTTTTAACTGGAAGAAACCGCATCAGATTTTAAAATATTTACAATGTATTTCTTAAGTAGTAATGAATTTATATAACTTTACTTTTATTCTTAATTTGCCCTTTACATTTTTAGAGGCCATCACCCACAGCTGATGGCTAGATGCAACTGTAAGCAGCTTTGTCCCACAGTATGACAGAACATTATTTTTTATAATACCATCTTTCTTGTCCCTTTATATGCCACTCACCTGAGTCGTTTGTATTTTGTGAAATTAACTTGAATTATATTCTGAATAGATTTTACAAGTGTTTACTGAACTGGCTGCATGATAATACTTCTATTGACCTTGTAAGCATAAATGTGAGATTCAGTGCTGCACCTCTAACAGGCATGAATGAACCAGCAGATGCAGCAGAAGAGTGAAGGGGCTGATTAGCTCAAAGGTACCTTTGAGACCACCAAAACAAACTGCTGTGAAGGACAACTAGCATTACAATGCCTTTCCTGAATTACTCCATGGGTCATAAGGCTGTACTGAATCTCAGTCGCACTTCACATCCCAAGACATACTGTGCCTCCAAGGAAGTGCTTTGTCTGTGTTTTCTACAGCCCACCTACTGAGAAAATCCTTCACCTCAAGTTAAATCTTGAAGAGTCTTTTTCCACCATCTTCAGATTTCTGTATCACAAAATGTACCACCCGTGTTCAGAAAGAAGGGAAATCATAGTTAATCTTCCTTTTCCCTGGTTCTGATTAAAAGTAAATTGGGCAGAAAACTGTGTTATAAGTTTTTCCTGTGTACCTGTGTGTTAATATAGCACAGAAGTAAATGGATATTTCTGTACTTTGGTAATACTTGCAGTTAAGATAGTTTAAAATAACATTTGTGACCTTCACATAAATGCTGTTGTTCAGGAAAGCTAAAGAGATGCTAACATTTCCAATTGATTTGTTTGAAGTACTACCATTTAGATAAAACACAAGTGAGATAGTCGGACTTCTAGGTATTTATCAAAATTTCTTTGAGCTAATTTTCATTTTGCCAGTGTTAATATCAGGCATCCTGCCTCAGGGTTCAAAACAACTGGCTGTTGATAACTTAAGCCACTTTTTCCCTTTACTTCTTATATATTAATCCCCTTGCTCTAAACAATACCATTTCTTGGGTATGGCCTGGAATATTGACCTCCTCTGATGCATCAGTATTGCTGAATGCCTCAACCAGTTTTATGGGAGATCAGTGCCACAGTAGGGTGCTTTCCATGTTCCTAAGGATTAAAATATACGTAAAAAATGAAATCCAGTATTTGGGAAAGTGTTTTTGGCTGTCACCTTACATATAACATAAACTGAATCTACCTTTGAAGTAGTACCTCATGGAAAGGAAGGATAGTAATATTTTGCCATTCTATTTCCTTTCTATTTCCCTGAACTCAGTATATTCCAGTTGGACAATAACTCAGCTTTGGCCCACTTTAGTAAAATATTGATTCACTTATTTTCCTACCATTCAGTAATATTTTTCATATTAACAAGAAATTCTTATGGTGACTATTGTCATAGGAAAGACTATTTTCCCACAGCTAGAACTGAGAAATAAAAGTTTTATTCATTTGTAACCTGTCTTCAAAATTCTCTTTAAAACTTAACTCTAGTTCCTATATAGTTGTCCTGAATGTACAATTCTCCATTTGGATGGAAATTATGAAAGATCAAACAAGTCTTGGCTCAATACCTGTCTTAACCTACTTAGCTGACAATTACAAAGAAAAGCTTCATGACACATATAGCTTTATTCACATTAAGAGATGTACAGGTTATTATTAGTGTCATTATTATTAACTGTAAGAGTTAGATACCATAATTATTTTAGTATCTTGTCATCTTTTTGGATTTATACCTATTAAGATTCATTGGCTCCTCCTTTTCCCTCCCTCACCTGAAACACTCTAAAGACAGCCCACCTACAATTCTGGGTTAATAAGCCAGGACTTTACCACTTAAAATAGCATTGCAGAAAGCCTCATTATCTTCTACATACTAATCTGTCATACTCCCAGTCTTCCTGACTCAGTTCGAAAAAGCATGATTTCCAGTCGAGTTTTTTCAAAGAGGATTTCAGGTTGTTAAAAAAAAAAAAAGTATAGTTTCTCACATACATTATACTTCTTCATTCCTCATATGTTCAACTTACCTCCATCTACAATAGACCCAGACCCAGATCTGCTTAACCAAATTGGACGGAGTGGATTGGTTCTAATAAAGTATTACTTGTTATAGAAAACATTTTAGCCATATGTAAGCAGTAGAAAACAGAAAGACAGAATACCTCTAACCTTGATATATATTTTTGAATAATGTAATCATTATTAAGAAATAGTTTTAATGTTTTCTTATTCTCAATACTTTGTTCGATCTTGGTGAATTTGTACCCATTGCAAACTCCTCTTTTATGCAGATCCTGAAAAAAAAAGCAACAAACACTACATAAACTAACATACCTTGTCTCATTTGATATCATATTAATCTTTAAAATAACTGAGTATGTGGAAAAAAGCCCCAGACTATCTGAGTCTTCTGTTCCTGCTTTTACTCATATGTCAAACAGAAGACTTTTTTCCTATTAACTCCATTGAGCACATTTTAAGATAGCACAGCAGTGCAATTCAGAGCTAGGGCTACACAGAATTATTGTTATCTAAAGGAAAGATGGGAAGTTTATGTGTTTCCTTTACTCTTTTCCTCTGTTTTGTTTTGTTTCTCTGGTGTCATGAAATAGCCGAGGAAAGGGAGGGACAGTTTTCAGCAATGCTTCTCCACTTATCTTTCAGCTAGCGAAAAACAGTCATTTTCTATTTCAGTGAAACTGCTTTGCACTTTGCAAAAACAAAACGTGTGAATCACAGTAGATGAAGGAGATGCTGATTAAAGCATAATTTCTGCTTGCTGCAACATTTTTTTTCCCTTGCAGACTGGTTCTTATCTTTGTCATCGTCAGATTCTGACTCATACTGGGAAAAGCTTGGAAGAAAAGTGTATACATGTGGGTGTCTTAACGTCTGGAGTAAAGTACACAATAAAATGTAAATTCAAAAGGCAAAGAAATGACATTGACTTTTGTCCACGAGGGACCAAATCCCACTGAAGTCTTTCATGAAACCCAAACAGTATCTCTGCAAAAGGAATAGAAGCCTGATACTTCAGAGGGACCTAGGGTGCATGGACAATTCATCTCTGCAAAGACGGTAATTCCAGCATGGCCCAGAGGTATTGATTTCACTATGAATACACAGAATTATTGCCATGTCAGTATGGTTGCTTAGGATTCATCAGAGTTTGTGAATATGACAAAGAGCTTCTCTGTGAACATGCTATATGAATTGTCTAGGATTTCTGGGCAGTGGTTTTGCAGATATCTGGAAATCTCAGTCCAAAGTCATACTATTGACCAGTGTGCAATAAATTTTAACTCTACTTTAAATAACTATAACTTTAATTGATATAATCATTTAATCAGCTTCTTCCTTGGGGGAAAACAGAGAGAGAGAGGAAAGGGAAACAAAGATTTCCTTAATTAAGTCCATGTAGTGGCTTACCTAAAATAAGAACTGTTAGGAATTCATACATTGTACATAGATTTTGACATCTAAGCTAATATCCTAGGTTACCTTTACAAATATTGCAGAAAAATACTCACCCTTAGAGCATAACACGTATCATTTCAAAGCAGACATCCAGAATATATTGTTTGAATTGGACTTAAAAAAAAAGGCAAAATTACATCTGATTGTAAAAAATAAAAAGAAAGAAAAGCATATATTTCAGACAGAGATGCCCACATTGCAACGTCTACAGCTACATTAGAAGAATCCCATCCAAATTAAGTATGTACTGATTGTTCTTAGTCTTCAAAGCCTTAGTGCATTACAGGTTTTGTACGTTCATGCACTGTTCGTTGTTTAGAATTATAAAAGTTAGTGTATATAATTCTTATAATTAGCAAACATGCTGGGTAATTTTCTAAAGTCAAAACCTGCTACAGGTTCAACTATGTAACTAAGGCGACAGAACTGGCTGG
>NW_010191458.1:0-11115 GCF_000695765.1 Mesitornis unicolor
ATATATAGTATAATAGTCTTCTTACATATTTTGTACTATATCTTTTATATTAGTCATTCAGTGCACTACTACTTGATGCAGATATTCACAGAACCTTATGAATTACAGCACATGATTTGTTACTAATAATGTCTTAATGCAGATGTTTAATGCTTGAAGGAAAAAGACTTTGTGTTCCTAAAATGGTTTCTTTTCAGTATGTGGACAGAGCCTCTTCGAGCTAAGGGAGCTATACTTTTAACATGGAAATTACCGTACCCACTAGCTCCTGTCTTTCAGCTTGATTGTAAATGACATTGCTTGTAACTGTGGAGATTCTGATCTGCCCTAATGGTGTTGGTTTTCAAAGAGATCAGTTAATTACGAATTCTTGACCTCCTTAAAATAAAGCGAGACTGAAGCTAAGAATCATGCAGGAACTGTTAACATGGTGAAAGTTGCTGAACATCCAGGATTTGACATAAAAAAGCTTTTATATTGTTTCACTGAGCAATAAAAAAGGCTATGAAACGTCTAAAGACGGACTTGCCTTTCTTTTTCACTGTGCCAGGCATGAATCTAAAATAAAAGCATATTTCTAGTGTTCTGCTAGAAAAGGTTTATTTATACTAGAATTTACTTTATATTGACATTTAATATACTCTGAGAAGTACTGAGATAAGCTGTTGAACAATTTGATGGGCAGATTAGTTGGGTGACTGGAGAGGAAGCACTGCTGTGAGTCAGGGCTTATCATCCAACCTGTTACATAGACCTGTTTGTGTTGAATTTGATGGAAGTCTGACCAGTGGCCAGGTCTATGTTGCCAACAAGCACAGTGTCGCCAGGTAGAGCCCAGGGTCTGTGTTGTGCTTGCTGCAGCTGCCTGCCGTGCGAGGCGAGGTGGGGGCCCTGCTGAAGGCTGTTCCTGGAAAAATGTGTTTGGGGACCATGTCTTTTTTGGATGGGAGTCGTGAGAGCTCACTGCCAGGGCAGGTGGAGGCTGCTATGACACATTTGCATGGCAATATTTGTGTGACTGAGCACTCTAACCTGTGCAAGGCAGTCCCCAAACTTTCCTCTGCCTTTGACTACCAGCTGGATCTCTCCCATGCAGCAGTGAAGAAAACCATTCATTTCAGTGGGAGCACTATTCTTGGGGGCACCAGACAGTGACAGGAATACCTGTGAACATCTGGTTGAAACAATTCTACTTCAGATCTAGCAGGAATTGCTTTTTCTTTTTCAACTTCTGGCAGAAGCACTAGAAATCTGTTTCTTTCCTAGGGTGCAGCCAATCCCTAAAGTCAGATTTTCAAAGATTAAGAAACTTACAGAAATTTGTCATGTAGGAATGACCAGTACAGCATTCATACCAGGTCCAGTTTCTTGGTCCCTTCACCAGGCCATCCATGTTAAGTTGACTGTCATCTTCATGAAGACCAGCTCTTTGTTTGCAGCTGTTTGCCTAAAAACTTCCTTTTCCTCCTCTTCCTCCTTCTTCTTCCTCCTTCTTCCTCCGTCTTTCTTCTTCTTCTCCTTCTCCTTCTCCATTCTCTCTGGCTTCTTCTCTTCCTTCCAGTTTTCAGTGATTCTGTCTTCCCTTCTCTTTTGTTCTTAAGACAGCTTCAACATCCTCCTTCATGAGCTGTGGTAAGCTTTCTTCTCCAGGGTACAAATGTGCAGGGTCTTTGAATATCCTCTTGAAGGGCTTTGCCATCATTATGTGATGGTGTAAAGTATTCCAGATTATAGTGTAGGCCCACATTGTGCCAGATTTGGTCATTTGATCTCCACAAGAGTCTGTGGATGGTTGGAAATACTGAGAACTATAAATACAACAATACATAGAGCACAGAAAACATTGGTACTGTGCATTTCACATGTTTCACAATCCATTTCATTGTCCCGCTTCCATGGGAATGTGTATCCTCAAACTTTTGAAGCTGCCTTCCATTTGTTCTGTTGTTCTTTTGTACATACAAATGAAATCTGCTGTGAAAATAGAAAACGATGCATTAATTGAAAATAAATACTGCTGTTTGGTTTCACAAGCGTGTAGACTGATTGAACTTGTAGAAAATGCTGCTGTCTTTTAATCAAACCTCAAGGTTACCTGTTTAACTTATTTTCATCAAAAAAGTATTGAAAGAGCCCACATTAGAGTGGCATGCATGTGCTGTCCTTGCCTGGAGCAGAGTTGCAGGCAGTCTTTCATTTTGAACAGGGCAATTCCCCCAAAGTCCCTAGAGGCAGCAACTCACAGCACTGTTACTGAGCAGATTATCTCTTAATATAGGAGGAAACATTCCTCATCACATACACATTTTCACTGTAACTTTGTTCCTCAGCTGGAATGACAAAAACAACAATATAGGATTTCAGGGCACTATCTGATATTCAAACAAGTAGAGAGTGACATCATGGCCTTCTTGTGATCGCTTTGATTTTTTTCTTGATATGAGCAGTATAGGGCTCATTCCTCAGGCATTTCCACAAAACAGGAAAAGAAATTATGTTTTTTTCCTGAGATTTTTTTAAACACACCTGTTTAATTGTTATTACTGTCTTTATGAGTGTGAAAGCAGAATTGGGCTGCCATGCCACTGCACAAACCTGAGACAAGAGTCTTTGGCAAATACATTTGAAATGTCTTCAACTGTCATTTATAGCCCTCTGTTCTTTGGTCTTTCTTAGATTTCATGTTTCTCTTAGAAATAGGAGGAGCCATTCTGTTGATATCAAAGTATAGAACTTAAATGTTCTTTACTAAAATCTGTTTTTCACATGCTGAAAAAAGTAATATTCTAAATGACAGCACAGAAATGCCTGCTACCGTAACTTCACATCACATCATAAAAATACGGTTTGCTGTAGTTGATCAGCAAGCTGTGTGTCTTTTCTCTCTCTCCCCTCTAATTCTTAATGTTGTAACTGTTTTATATTTCTTGTAAATAATAGACAATCATTATTTTTATTCCCTAGTAGTACCATAACAATCTATACTTACAAGAAATGCACTTGACAAGCTTACTTTTAACAGGCTAATAAAGTTGTATAATTCATTATTATTGTGTCTTTCACTCCCTGTGAGTTGATCACATCTACTGTTTCATTAGTAATTGTGCACTGTATTGGAAAATATGTGAATCTTGGAGTTCTTCACCTGTCATCTGTTGTTATAAACATACTTATTATTGCTTTTGTTTTCTGATAAACAGTGAGATTCAACTCCTTACTTATATTATTATAGCATGTTGAATGGTTACCATATTTAAAAAACACCCTTCGCCCCTCAAAAACCTGTTTGCAGTAGTTTTATTTCTATTTAGTTTAATTTGAATGTATGTGTGTTTAATATATACATTCAGTTAGGTATGAGTGTATTCGGATCAAATGACTTCGTATTCAGATGTTGGCCATAAGATGGCAAGTTTTACACGTCATGCTATGCTTCATCTACTGAGAACTTAATGCAGAAAAGGTTGATTGGCTGAATACTCGAGTAAGATGTGCTGATTTTCCAGACTATTTTGAGGAAAAATCAATGCTGTGATTTGAAGGGTGCATTTTGCTTTGGGATTTCTGTTTGCTGGCCTGCACCATCTGAATTTTTTAACGGACCTATGAAACAGAGTACAGAAGAACGTTGAAATGTTTATGCACAATTTAAGCCCAAGTTTTTATCTTTTTTTGCTTTTTACTCGGCCGTGTCATATTTTCCCATGAATCTTATTGCTGTATTTGGTCACATTTTTCTCTTCTGGAAACTAAAACGCGTCTCTGAGCATTGTACCAAATCTGTTCCTGTAGGGAATTTCAAATTTTTCACCTATTGGCACAATTGTGATGTCACGTAGTGTATTTTAAATGTATGCTTTTTTATCGTCATCCATGTAAAATATACTTTTGAAACTAATTTGATGTATCCTCACTATCTAGAAGAAAAGGCCCATTTTTTTTATAAGAGAAGCTTTCAGTAAGACTCGCTGTTACAGGTAAAATGGGATATTGATTTAGCTGGTAGTTACACTTTAAAAAAAAACCAACAAAATAAAATATTAGATTCATGAAAATACTTTACTAAGTAGAAGAACATGTTGAAATATGTGATGTATTCGGTATTTTTTTTTTGAGTGGTAGCAAACTTGCCTTTGAAATACTCTAATATAGGGTTTGTAGCCTCAGCAAAGCAAGAAGTTATTGTCTGGGGAGAACAATAAAAAAATGATGCTGATTAAAGGCAAAAGTGAGAATAGCCATTTACACTGCCCAGGAAATTAGGAAGTCAACAGGGTAAGAAGTTAACAAAGTCTTAATGGTTTTGATAATCCAGATTAGTGTAAAAATGCAAACAACTTCATTTTTTAATGAACATGAATTGTAACTTACCACTGTTCTTGTAGAAATAAAGTCTTTATTTTGGATTTTAGTTTTTTAAAACAAGAAGAAAAATGCAGCCTGTGTGGGGTGTTTGTATCTTGAGAAATTATTTCCATCTGATTTCTCCATTAACATAGTGCAAGTATAGAAAGTTGATTTCATAGGTTAGTTTACAATTCTGTTACTATTTTAAAAGTAAAATTAATTTAAAGATCACCTTTCCAGTTGAGTAATTGATGTTTCTTCCTATATTATGTTAGTAATCAGACTCTAAAACAAAAATACATAATACTTAATACATAATAAGCAGTTCTTTGTAGATTGCAGTTTCATGAGAATAGTTGCAAAAAGTCACAAAATTCTGGTTTCTGATATTTAGATAATTCTATTGAATGACATTTTCGGCAATGTGTTTTACCTGTAGAAAACAAACACAGTGTTAAGGTTTCTAAACTAAGAGTTCTCTAGCTAGTTTGTTGAAGGTGACTGATACTTTAGTTTTAAATTATAATGTTTTGTTTGGCTTCTGAGTTGCTATCCAGAGCTCTAGGACTTCCCTCATCAGAGCAGGGTTAACAATAAAGGAGCCAGATGTCATTAAGGTCTGTAAACAGAGAATGGAGTTTCAAATAAAATAATCCCCTCACAATGTAAAATGTAATGTTCATAGTGTGTGATAAAAGACAAAAGGAGGTAAAGAGAAAGGTGCATTTGAAAGAGAGTTGAAAATGAATTTGAAGTAGAGTTCTTGTTTAGTGCACAAGTTGCTACTGCCTTTAACATTAATGGTTTGCTCTGGTAGTTGAAAAACAGTAATTTAAAAACTTTTTTTTTTGTTGCTTTTCTACTGTAGTTTTCAAATTCATAGTTTATTCCTATTATGCCATTCATATGATGCCATTGTTGTTTCTTCCTTTTTCATTGCAGAGAACTTCAGATATAATTCCCTAATACATTGCAACTGTAATCAGCAAAATCTCAAATAGTGTCTTGGAATAAGTTATAATATGAATGTGGCAGTGTCTTTCATACCTGAATTTACTCTTGTCACATAGAAGTACTGTGCTATTTACATATCCAGAGGAAGCAGCATTCAGCTGACAGTTTCTTGATAACTAGTGTGATCCCACTGGAGTCACCACGATTTCGCCTGGAAGGGTTTTGGCACAATTTCAGTGTCTACAGCATTGAAGTTGATGATGCCTCAGGAATGGATGCGTTATCCCTGCCTCAGGAAACATGATCCAAGAAAACAGCTAGTTGTATATAAATCTTTGTCCAATGGCTGGGTAACATTTCTTTTAGTTTGTAATCAACTCATGCTGTCCTTTTGCATCGTTTTTACTCCAGCAGACGTCTCAGCATAGGCCTTGCTGCCTAAACCAGAATTCCTCATTGTTTTTCTGAAGTTGCATGCTGCATAGTTAATTTTAATGCTTCCTCATGAGACCTAGCATGATGCTGAAGTCAGAGCCTGTAAGTTAGCTCACACTTTTCTGCCCCAGATGGTCCCAGAGTGAAGGTCAATGGGGCTATCCATGTCAAAGATTGCTGGTGGACTTGTACCTACTTAATGCATAGTCATAAGAAGTTGGTTCACTTCTGTTAAATATCTTAAGACTTCCAGGAGAAATCCAAGGGCTGTATGTACACGTACAGATTAACTATTAGAATTAGAACAGAATTGCAAGTCTTGATAAGTTTATGCTTTATAGAAGAAAACGTTTACATGAGACATTTTCATTTAGATTCAAAACAGTGTATGTTGCCTTAAATTTGAGAGACAAAAGTTAAAAGTGAGAAAGGCTACCAGTGTTGGCTTCCTCATGGAAATCCTTTCTCATTGATTTTTCTATTAATGTCAGGTGATTAGAGGAAAGACCTAGGAAGTTAGTTTCTCTCTTACTTTTATCTTTCATAAACCAAAAGTAAATTTTTTGGCAGTCTGAGGTATTAAATCTGTGTCGTAATATATCTGTTTGCCTGTCTTGGTGAAGCCTGTCTTTTGAGTACCAAGTAGCTCAGTGATGGGTACCTCAGTCCGTACTGGGTCTTGTGAAGGCTTCTGCCACACAAGCACTCTTTGTTGTTTCTAATTGCTCAGCTTTCTCATTTTTCAGTACTTGTAATGTTTTCTAAATAAGACCCAAATCATCAACTCTGCATATGTTTGTTTATGAGAGTATGAAGCAAAGTTAGATAAGTTGACTGTGGATTGCTTGAGCATTTCCTTTCTCCAGTAACCACAAGGCAGTTGAGGTATTGTTTTTTTAAGAAGAACATGCAGAGACCAGCTTTCTATTTGCTGTGTGGTATAACAGGTTACCTTTTCCCATATGTTAGTATTGTTTTTTCCTCAGGAATTGGCATAATCTCTTTCCAGGTAAAGAGTCACACTTTATCATTCTTCATCACTATGTTAAAAAAAGCGTGAAGTGCCATGTGCCTCTTCAAGCGGAAGGCAAAAATTTATCATAACTGCTTTTGCTTTCTGAAGAGAACGCCAAGTTTCCATTTCCTGCTGCTACTTCACATTTTGTTGGAATCCAGATGTATACATAATCCTGTTGCTGTTGAATTCAACTGCCCTAAAACCCAGGTGAAGTTGTTAGGAGGTGATGTGGTTGCCTCTGGGGGCAGTTCTGTCTAATGTGGAGTGCTAACATTTTTTTGCTCTGGGGTTCTGGTCTGAACTTTGCCCGTGGTGGGAGCAGATGTAACCACTAGTGATTTATAGATGGCCCATATGATAGCAGCTTGATCAGTGATTGCCAGGGGACAGATACTTGTGCCAGGAAAGGGCAACCTTTGACAGATGAAGCAGAGAGGCTGAGGACTGATGTCAGAGAGACTGAATTACCCTGTCATCAGTCTAATTACAAAGGGTTTGATCATCTCTAGGAGGGGAGTGGAAATTCCAAAAAACTTCTTTCCCCATTTGGAGTCATGGAGGTCTTCCTTCAAGTGCCATAAATCAGGCTACTGTGAGATTTATTTGTTTAATACAGAATATGAATGTAATTTAAACTCACTGCATTCATAAGGAATTCCATCTGCTTGTTGTGGGATGCAAAGAGTCTGTGCAGATGCTTGCTTGGTTACACCAGAGCCTTGCCTCTGACCCCAGATAAAACACAGTGCTGTATTCCCCTATAAAATAAATCAGGGACATTTATTCATCTGAGATTTTTGTCATCACTGTAGTTATGGACAGGAGAAATCATGCATGTGTGTGTGGTCCTGCCTGGAGTCACATCCTTCTCTTAAGTAATTTTGACTGTCACAGAGTTACAGGGAGGCCTGTTAGTGTACCACATTAAATTGGCCCTGAGAAATGTGTAACTGGTTTCTTTAGGATTCTGAAACTTTTTGTTATTGCTACCTACACATAACAATTGCAAGTGCATAGCTTGTACAGCCTAATTCTCCCGTGCTTTTCCTTGCATTGTGCTTGTTTGTGCCATGTAACTGAAATGCTAGCAGATCAATCTGCCCAGCAGTGAGTATATCTGCGTGGGACGCAAAACCATTAGGAACTGAGAAAGACTCAGATCCTTTAACCAATTCACCTCAGCTAAGGGATCAACTTAAATATTTGCCATTTGAAAGTACTACTACTCCCTTCTATTTGGGGATGGTAGGTTTTCAAGCTTGAAATTCAGTTGTCTGTGAACATTTGTAGGAGGAAACATCTTAGGTCTTGCCAGACATTTAACATAAAAAGGAAATGCCAACAAAATGAAGCAGTGCAGTTCTAGTTTCAAAGCTGTAAAGTTTTTGTGGTGTTAAATCCATAATAGCCAGATTCCATGTAAGATCTGTATTTATCTAAAGTTTCTTTCTTTTTCTACAAAATTATCTTTTAGGAGATTATGTAGGTGTAAAAAAGTGCCATGCATTACAATTGCAGTCATGTGCTAATGTAGTGAATAAAGCAATCTCATTTTTTACTACTACTATTGAATGAGTTTAAGTGTTATATATACTTTGAAACCTGCTTTAGAACCCAGATCAGCAAGTTTAATTCAACATGGCTAGCTTTTTTTAAATTCAGGACCCAATGTCTTTATGCTGGTATTTGAATCATTAATACTGTATTGATGTTTATTTTTCAAGTGTTGGTGGTCCCTGACCATATGCTTTTGTTAGACTTTGCAAGAAGTATCCCTGGATGTGACTATTAGTTAATTTTTTAGCAGTAATTGCCCGGCAACTTGAAACTAAATTGGTGCCAGATGACATTACTAGTGATAGAAAACATCAGAAATCTGTCGTAATCACTCTTTTGAAAATGAAGTTTGTTTTAAAAATTACATCTGTGATGAGATCCTATGTTATTCTTGCTTTCTCATAAAAATTTTAATGGGTGAGTAGCTTAGGACTTAATTTTTCCTTCATTTTGCAGGCTGGTTAGATAACTTCACTGTTTCAAGTTGTCGTATCTTTGTTACTTGGGTTTTGCTACCGTGTAATGAAAACATGGAGAAATTGACTGGTAATGTAAGAAAAGTTGGTACTGTCTTAACAAACCATATTCTAGTGCCTCTGGAAACTGTATTGGGGAACAAAACCATCACACTCAGTTGATGAACCATGTACTTTTAAGAATGAGTTTCTGTATCCATCTGAGGTAACATGACCAAGTGGAGGGAGCGATCGGCAAAACTGGGGACCCTGAGGCAGAGCAGCATTCCCTCCCTGCAGAGCCAGGTACCCCCTTAGGGATAATGGGCTCGTCTGGTTGCCAGTGTGGTCCAGCCGCCCCTGGCAGGAGCCAAATGAAGCTGCTACATGTTGGCTGCTTCCTGCCATTTCTCTTCTTCACCCCAAAGGGGTGTGTGCCCAAGCGTGCTCCCAGTGCTGGAATGGCACAGATACTGTGGATAACTTCAGTACGTTTTCGTGATGTTGAGTGTGCCTCCAACTACTGCTGTTTGCTAAGGATCCAGGCTTGCTTCTCTACCCCTTTCCTGCTTTTTGTTGGGTCTTAAGGAGGAGGAAGGAAAGGAGATACTGCAGGAGGGATTCACTTCTGGCTCCCAGCCCAGCATTAACCACTCTCCAGCAAGATGTCTTGTCTGCCTTGCATCTTTCCCTCCTCTGTGAGTCCGTGTGACTGTGTGACTGAAAGGTGAAAGACCAAAATCTTGCTAATTTTAATAATCCCAACAGCCCTCTAATGAAAACCTAGCTCCATAGCTTTTACATTTCTGATAGCATGCAGAAAACTGCTGTTTTTAATCCTCTCCCTGGCAAAACTCCCACTGACTTCAGTGGGAGTTGTGTCTGAGCATGACCAGAGTTGAAATTTCATAGCTTGATATGTTTTGGTCCTATATTAATTTCTCAGCAAGAAAGAGAAATGCATTTTATAGATTTTCAGTTAAACATTAGGAAGACATGAAACTCTCATCCTCTGTAACGTAGTGGTACAAATATGGGCAGTTACGTTTTTGACATTGCCTTTTGGGAATAATACAGATCTGTTACTTTAACCCATTCCTAACATAATTCATGTGGAGTCATATATTATAGAAGTTGCCTTTCAGTGACACACTAAGTGCCACAGCAGCACGAGACTTCATTTGCCAAAAAGGTTGTCATCATTCTTAATACAAAGACAGTAGTCCTGATTCCACTGTCATTCATTTTGCACCGTTGTCAATTTAATAAATTACTCTTGGTTAATATTAAGATGAAGAGAATTAAACTCTTGATATTGCTGTTTCCCTTTCTCTGTTCATAGGATTTTGTGCTTCATGTTTGGTTTAACTCTTTCACCCTATATCCAGGTTTGTTTTTCTCTACATTTTTGATGAACTAGCTAGTTGAAGCTTAACACATTATTTTGGGTTTCAAAAATAGAAACCCCTTATCTGGCAAAGTCAAGTAACATGAAAAATCTTCAGGGAAAGTGGATTCTTTCTAAAGACTGTGCAAATGAAAAACTTTCAGTTTACTGAAATTATGGTATAAATATGGGGACTCTAGAGGATGAAATACTAAGTGATTATGTTCCTGTGCTGTAAGTCTGATTCTTGGTTATTTAGTACTGGTGTGCTTCAAGTGAGAGTGTGCATTTTTCATGCACGTGGGAAGTGCATGTGGCTGCCTTTTGCAGTCTGGTCCTTTGAGACCTGTTTGTATGTGAACATTGCAGACTCTTAATTTTTAATCTAGTCCAGTGCAAGAGAGGATTGTGGCTGTGCATGGCTTGTTTTGTTTTGCAGTCTCTGAAGATTATTTTTGCAGATCAACTCAGAGATACACTAATTAAGGAAGTTTATATGGTTGTCTCCTTCAGTTGATGATGATGTTCTACACGTATTCATTAGACTCATACAGAACTACAGAACCGTTTTAATCTGCTTTGTAGAATTTTCTTCTAATGGTGGCCAGGAATAAGGCTATATTATCAGCTTCCTTTAGCAGTTCCTTTCTGAGAGTATTTCATTTCCATGCAAATCTGTTCTGATAAATCTGTTGCTAAGAACTAGCCATGACTGAATTTTTGGTAAAAGAGGAAGTTACACTCAGAATAAATGAGTGTCACTCTAAAATACTTCAGTTTAACAAGTGCTAATGCTATTTAATGCTAACATACAAATTACAACGTCACAGGACTTCATGTGGACAATTGGGAACTGAATATTATAAGATGATAGGAAGCTGCAGAATTAAGAAATCCAGGGAAATGTTAGAAAAAGAGAGGACGGATGAGCCACGTGGTCAAGAGAGAATCAGTTGAGAGGG
>NW_010191458.1:11146-13245 GCF_000695765.1 Mesitornis unicolor
GAAGAGAGAGGCAAAACTTTCTAAAGGAAGAAGGAAGGTGGCACATCAGAAAAAAGCTAGGGGAGACTATGTGGTAAAGTATTCAGAAGTAGTAAAAGAAGCATAAGTAATTACCGAAAATATTTTATGCAGCATCCTGAAAAAAGAGAAACACTTTATTCAGATCACTGCAGAATAGAAACAGTGATGCTTCCAATATTTTAGCAAAACCTCTTTGCTTTGGTGACAAAACCTCAACTGGTTTTGTGACCAGTTTCACAACTTAATGCGTCCATTTTCAAATGTGCTGTAGCAAAACGAGTTCGTAGTGTGGCCACCACTGGGATGCCTGAGCTGGCTGGTATGGTGCAAATAGCTTTTACTGTGGGGCATTCTCCTGCTTGCCATAGGGGCAATTTCAAGGTAAGCTGACAGGAGAGAGGTGACGGGAGGAATCTCCAGCAGATGAGGCATCGTGTGGCAGGGAGGAGGAGGAGATGTCTGTAAATGGTGGTAGAGGATCAACATCTACAGACAAGGCAGTCAATTTGTGCAGCTAATCCCACCGCTTGTGAGTGATAATGCTGGGACAGAAATTTGACATGTTGCCTTTCTATCCATAAGTGTCATTTGCTCCACTACAGTAATTTTCAGATCTGCATTTGAAGAGGGTTTTGAGGATGTAAGGCTTCACTGCCTTAGGAATTGTGCTTAGGAAAAGAAGGATGGAGGCAGGCTGTTTGGAGGCAGTGCTGTATCTCTGATCTGAAGCTGTTTTGGCGAGGATATTCCTCAAAACAACCTGTTCAGCTCCTTCCCATCTCCAAAGGTGAACTGTTTTTTTAAGCAATGTCCCAAAAGATCTAATTGAGCATAATCTAGAAGTGTATAATCATGGAAATGGAAAATGATTAATGGAAATAAATTGTTTTTCTTTTCTTTATGATTTCTTGGAGGTGCACAGATCCCCCAGGTGCTAGAGTGAGTCTCTTGCTAAAGCTGCTCCACATTGGAGAACATGTGAAATGCTTCACTTGGGTATCACAACAATTTGTAGTGACACATGATTGCTCGGCACCAAAGATCTTTCCAGAAGAAGGTTCTGGCCAATCTCTTGCCAGCCAGCAAGGTTTTCTGAGCAGGGGCTGTGATCTCTGTTGGAAGGCCAGGCAGGTGTATAGTGCTGAGTGCTCTAGGGACAGGTGCTGCAGAGAAAGCCACTGAAACAGCTGCTGTGGCACAGACACAAAAGGAATCATCTTTGCTGTTGCTATGTGATACAAACTGGAATAAAATGTCAGGCATTGATGCTCAGGAAGGAGACTAAGCTATCTCTTACTTTGTGCTTTCTGAGAGCCAGTTTTGGACAGTCTGTCTTCTGTGTTGAAGCCTCCTGCCCTTCCAGCTGCCCTCTTCCAAAGGCCAGATACTGCCTCCTGAGCACATGCAAAATTTGGACCATCAGGACCCAAAGCCTGTTAACCTAAGGAGAGAGTGAATTACTTGACAAGAAATAGATAGTGGAGCATTAGTTCACCATCTTTCCATGTCCTTCTCTTCAAGTGTAGGTGGGTTTTTCAAAAACCTGTTTTCACGGATGGGTAATTTTGGAGATGAAGAAGAGCCAGTCCAAGTCATTGCAGGTCCAAGAAAGCTTTATTTGAGCTGCAAGATCATCTCAGTGAGAGCTCAGTAAACAGCAATACCAAATTTCTGTAAATAATTATAATTTTACCATGATCACAGAATCACAGAATCTCAGGAGTTGGAAGGGACGTCGAAAGATCATCTAGTCCAACCCCCTTGCCAGAGCAGGATCACCTAAACTAGGTCACATAGGAACACGTCCAGGTTGGCCTTGAATGTGTCCAGAGAAGGAGACTCCACAACCTCTCTGGGCAGCCTGGTCCAGTGCTCTGTAACCCTCACAGTAAAAAAGTTTTTCCTCATGTTCACATGGAACCTCCTATGTTCCAGCTTGCTCCCATTGCCCCTTGTCCTGTCATTGGACATCAGAGAGAAGAGCCTGGCTCCTTCCTCCTGACACTCGCCCTTTACAAATTTATAAACATTAATGAGGTCACCCCTCAGTCTCCTCTTCTCCAAAATAAAGACACCCA
>NW_010191458.1:13698-26277 GCF_000695765.1 Mesitornis unicolor
CAGATCAACACTCCCTCCCAACTTAGTGTCATCTGCAAACTTACTGAGGGAGCACTCAATCCCCTCATCCAGATCATTCATAAAGATGTTAAACAGGACTGGCCTCAAAACCGAGCCCTGGGGAACACCACTTGTGACTGGTGGCCAACCCGATTTAGCTCCATTCACCACAACTCTCTGTGCTCGGCCATCCAGCCAGTTTTTAACCCAGCAAAGCGTATGCCCGTCCAAGCCATGCCCAGCCAGCTTCTCCAGGAGGATGCTGTGGGAGACGGTGTCAGAGGCCTTACTAAAGTCCAGGTAGACAACGTCCACAGCCTTCCCCTCGTCCACCAAGCAGGTCACCTCATCATAAAAGGAGATGAGATTTTTATGATATTTGGGTTGGTTGTGTATAATTAATTAGTTTTGCTTCTTTGCAGATTGTCATGTTTAAGGTTAGCTAGTGTGGCTGTAAATGAAAAATTAATTGGAAGGTATTGTGCCGGAATGCTTGTTTAGAGCAAATTGAGAGGTATATTTCAATGTAGGACAGTGCTAACTTCGTAATTCATGCAGTTTTGGGGGCCTGTAAGAACCTTCTGCTCACAAAAACTGAAAAATTATTCAAGACTCTTTGTTACAGTGTCATGTAGTTAACACTTCCACAGATGAAAACTTCAGAGACAATTAAGGGAGAAAAACCTACTGAAATAAATTCTATGTAGAGAATGCAATTGAATAATCCATGTTCTAGTAGAATGACACACTGTAGGCTGTGGATTCATACATTCCTGATGTGTTTCTCACCTGAATAAACCTGTCTTGGTTCTGCAACCTGGAAAAGTAACCTGATAATGCAGTGAAATGTATGTACTTTATTGATATATCCTGTGTATTTGTTGAGCTACAGGACTCATTCAGTACTGAACAGACATAAATCAACATTTGAAGAACCCAAAGTGTTTTTCGTAAGACCACTCAAGGTCTCCCATTTTGTCATTATGGACCATCCATGCTGAATAGGGACCTGGAAGATTCTTCACTGTCCTAAGCCTGTATCAGCTATATTTTTTCCCATAGATATCTTCCTGATTTGACTTCAGGATCTCCAGAAGTGGAGACTTCTGAGTCTCATATGAGCAATTCCAGTGCCTGGTGATATTGTCCTTACGTTTTACCTCAGTCTTTCTTGATGTACTTTTGTCGTGCAACTGTTCATTCCTATCTGTCATAGGCATGAGATAAAGATTGTTTCCTTCCATTGGAACATTATCCTCTTGTACCTTCTCAGTCCTCTGTTTACGATAAAAGAAGTCCTAGTTTGTTCAGGTTTTCCTCAGTTCTCTTGAGTATTTCTAGAATTTGCCATATCATGTTCTCAGCTGTTACGCGTGGATGAGAGAGGCATATAGTTAGTATCTCTGTACTCCCAATAAATAATCAAGGAGGGTTTAAAGAGGGAAATAGTTTCATTAGTTTCATTTAAAAAAAAAACCACACAAATAATAACTACAATTTTAATATCAGGGAGCATTTCTCCACAATATAGCATTATCTGCCATATTATCTTACCATGTATAACTAAACAGAATTTGGACAATTATTCAAGGTGACTGCTCCAAATAGCTTTTCTATTCTCTCAGGTAAAGACTGACTGCTAAAGCAGCATGGGGAAACTTGTGTTGCTTCTGTACACATTGTATTTATCTTCTAGACAACAGAGGACCTTATTCCCAGCCTGAGGAATGGGAATGCTAACACTTAGATTATTTATGAGAAGTGTGGAAGGAATCGCAGAATCACAGAATGTTAGGGATTGGAAGGGACCTCAAAAGATCATCTAGTCCAATCCCCCTGCCGGAGCAGGAACACCCAGATGAGGTTGCACAGGAAGGCGTCCAGGCGGATTTTGAATGTCTCCAGAGAAGGAGACTCCACAACCTCTCTGGGCAGCCTGTTCCAGTGCTCTGTTACCCGTGTTGAGAAGAAGTTTCTTCTCAAATTTCAGTGGAACCTCCTGTGTTCCAGTTTGTGTCCGTTACCCCTTGTCTTATCATTGTTTGTCACCGAGAAGAGCCTGGCTCCATCCTCGTGACACTCACCCTTTAAATATTTATAAACATGAATGAGGTCTCCCCTCAGTCTCCTCTTCTGCAAACTAAAGAGACCCAGCTCCCTCACCCGCTCCTCATAAGGGAGATGCTCCACTCCCTTAATCATCTTTGTAGCCCTACGCTGGACTCTCTCCAGCAGTTCCCTGTCCTTCTTGAACTGAGGGGCCCAGAACTGGATGCAATATTTCAGATGCGGTCTCACCAAGGAAGCAACTGTTAACTAAATAGTTTTTAAATGAAATGAAAGACAACAGGGATTTAATTTTGGGTGAATTATTCTTCTTTACTTGATGCCAACAAGTGCATTGCATTTGATCTTTTTCCTTATTGCGGTGATTTTTTGCTGCAGTGTTTTTGAAGGATTGTAATTTTGCCCACATTTCCAAGATATGCAGACCTGCAGGTGGTTATAATGAATGATCATGGTGATCTATATTAAAAAATATAAACAATTTTTTCTTTCCTTCTTTCACATTTTCTGCTGCTTTGTGTCCTTACGGCTTATGGCTCACGTACATCCCTGCTAGATTTTAATCTCAGGTCTGTGTTTCATTTGACTACCAATAATGAGAGGCCATAAATTCCTCACTCTTCATGATAGGGCACATAATCTGAGATGCAGATACTGCAAACATGTCCAGAAAGTAGTGGGCAGCTGTGGAGCCACCATTTATCCTACAGCTGAAGGTGAGCTGTAAGTCCTGAAGGGCTCTGTGGTTTGACAGCTGGGCTGGCAGTCCCTCCCAGGTCCTGGACATGACATTGAAAAAGATCCCACATGCAGTGCTAGGCAAATCAGCGAGCTACGCAGAGCTCTTTGCTGCCTCCAAACTGGGGATAATAGAAGCATGTACCTCACTGATAACGGATGGTGAGGATTTATTGGTTATGGTGCTAAAGAGTTTGAAGATATGTACCAGATTTCGGTTTGAAGGTCTGTTACACGAATGCTTCCCATTCTGGCTGAAAGGAGAAAGACATCAGCAACCTTTGTGCTGCAGGCTGAGGCTTTGCTGATGGCACTCCCTGAGGGGAGCTGGCCTGAAGATAGGGCAGAGAGTGGTCACACACCTTTCATTGTGCACAAACAGTACTAGCAAATACACTATGTATTAGAGACCTCATATTTTTTCTTAGCGAGTTTTGCAGTGCTGCAGAGGAGTTGTGTTGGGTGAACTGCCGTGACAGTTTGTCCCAGACCTAGACACTTGTGCCTTTGTTCCTTCATCCAGTAGGTGGCTGGTTTCTGAGGAGTGGCGTGTGTTATGAAGGAGTCTCCTATGCAGTCCTAGGGAGTCCTCCCTATTTGGAAATGTCCCTTGCAGAAACTGTGACCTCTGGAATGCTCTAGGCTTATGTTTAAAGGGATGTGTGGACACGTGTATACAGGGGAAGATAGTCAAGGTTGTGAGAAGAAAGGCAGCTGAAAGGAACTGACTGGGATTCTTTCACAGTCATGCTCTAGAGTAAGAGTGAAGCAAACCAATAAGCAGCTGTGGCTTTTAGATTCAAAGTCACAGCAAAAAGGCCTGATGAAATACTTGAGTGGCTAAAATCTGTGCGCAGTCATTTCAGTGGAAATCACCCAGATTGCACGTTTATTGTTATGAATGTTACTCTCTAGAGGAGTTAGGCATTTGAAATAAGTTTTCCAACCAGAGGAACATGTGTTTTTGGGGAATGGCACTGAAGTCAGAGCGACTGACCTTTTGACATCGAGCAATGCTGAAAATTTGGTACTGTAAAGCTGAATAAGATACCTACTATTTCACTAGACTCAAAGGTATGCATTGCTTCCATTATTCTATGTAGGAAAGAAACTAAAAGCAATAGAGTGGTAGCAACACAATTTAGTCTTCTTGTGAAGCTGCAGCAAGTGAGGAAGGACGAAACATTGATTATTCACATGAAAACAGAAGTAAACCACTTTGAATTCTTGATCGCCCATATGAAACGTTATATCAGAGTGGTGTGGCGTCATCATGATTTTCAAATAAATGTCTCCACTTGGTTTTGCAATGGTTGTAAGTAAGCAGACTCCTAAGGGCTGCTTCTTGAGTGTAAACCTTTATTTTCAGCCACTTATTCCTGCAAGGGACCTCCAAGGAGCTCCCTTCCGTCTGTTATTTAGGGATTGTTAGAAGTGTGTGCTGACAGGGAACAGAGGCATTTGCCTGCTGGGTGTGGGGAACTTCTCCATCTCTCCCTTCTGGTTCCCCTGATTTCCTGGGAGCATGCTCTTGAACGAGAACTTAACTTCTTGAGCAGTGTCAGAAAGTTTTTCTCATCTCATATATCAAGAACCAAGTAAGTACCAGCTTAAACAAGCACTGGTGGGTGAAATCAGTTAAACAGATTAATGATACCTGTCAGAAGATGTGAAATTATTTATCCTCTAAACACCCAAGCCTGGCAAGCCTCACTTTTCTGAGTCACAGACTTAATGTCTACAGTGTCATTTTTGGCTCAGTGTGCTGCACCGGAATAGAAGGATGTGCACTGTCTAAACTGTGTGCTTCAGTAGGGTGGACTTGGTTATAATGTTGCTTGGGGTGATCTTATTCTTTTGTTTTCTCCACCACAAAGAAGGATTAATCCCATAATACTCATTTCACAACTGAGTGTGACCATGACCATTGAGATGACTTCACTGAGGCCAGGATCAGTGACTATTCTCTGGTGAGCTGGCAGGAGTGGGGATATGAGACAAGAATGGTTGGTTAGGACATGAGGAGAGGCAAGTAATGCTGTGGCTCCACACAGCTGAACTGCTGAGGAAGTATAGGAGCACCTTGCCTTGAGGTTTACCTTATTTAAAGCATCAGCAGCTGCAAAGCAAAGACCATCGTTTTAATGGGCCCACTCTAGATTTGCAGAAGAATCTGACTTGACTTTGAACTGTTCCACCAAGCAAAGGGAGACTAAACTGGTTTCTCTTTGGGAACCTTATTCAGCCAGCTTTGAATTTTTTCCCTTGTGTTCTGTTTATGCCTTTTAATCCAATTCCCTGTATTCAGCATGCAGCATTTTAAGAGACCAATAATATAAAATAATGTTTCTGTAACTGCATTACTTTCTATTATGCTGGGCTCTCTTATCCAGTCTAATAGAATTGCATAAACATGATTTGATTTCACAGTTGCATACGGTCATTGAACTTAGGAATGCAAAGTAATATTAAAAGTAAAGCTTACAGCATCTTAATCAGAAAAAAGTGTGCCAAACTGTGATTGATGAGTTGTCTTCCAAAGGGAGTGAAAGATAAGACAGTGATTCAAAAGTTAAGCTAAAAAGATGTTTGTTCTGGTAACAAAGTTGCATCCTAGCTTGGTAACAGGAAAAATCAACTGTCTACTCTTGCTGAAGCATAAACTTACTTTGTAATCTTGCAGAAAAGAAAAACTTGGAATCTACAGCAAATACAGGAGTCTCTAGGGGAAAAGAAATCTAATGTAGTTGCTTTTTCAGAACAAGGTATTCAGCTAGTGAAAAAATACACCCCTCCCAAAAGGAAAAAGAGAGAAGATTCAGTATGGCCTCGAAATTCAGCAAAAGTAATGCTGACTAATGTGACACTCGCTGTCTTGCTTTTCACTTGATGGTGTGCTGTTACCATGTCCCAGCACAGACTGGTCCCTGTTCCTTGAGGTAATAAGAAGAGCCGATACTAGCACAAGCTCAGTTGAGAAATGTTCCTCACAGTCAACATCATTTTTCGTGGAAGGAGCCAGGCGTCACAGCACAGAATCATCTCTACCAACAATGCTCTTTACCTGAGCTACCTTGTACCACTTGACTAAGCAGATGCATCCTTGTAACTGCACAACTCCAACCACAAAACTAAAATAGGGTGGTTTTTTTTGATAATTATTACTCTTGTTGTTTCCCAGTGTACCTGCACCCTTAGTAGTCAGTTCAGGGGTAATTGGAGTGATGTATGATGCACAGAAGTGTGTTGTGAGGACAATGCAGGATATCATAGCCTCCAAGAGATCTTGTTAGAGCTTGGAGAACAAATGTGCAGACTAGATTGCTTATATCTTTGACACAGTAGGTGGAGGGAGACGTAGATGGACACAGTGCTTTTTTTGTGACCACCTAGACTAAAGTTTGTGTGTATGTGCTCGCAAGACCGTGCCATGTGCAAACAAAACCTATACGTTCTTTCTGATTCTGCATTTGAGAGCCTCTCCTTCTTATTTTTTGCCTGGGCCTGCTTATCTGAGTCATGCTATTATTTGCTTTGAGACTCCTCCTGTACTTTGATACACAGGAAAATCATGCGGATTATTCCAGTGGCAGCCAGTAGTCAGGTGTGTTACCACAGCCAAATACCTAAGTATTAGCAGAAGTCTGAAACAATGTGAAGCAAAACGTAGCCCAAACTAATAGCAGTGTAAATAAGTCTTGCTAGCATCCATGTTAAAGCTGCATTAAATCTGATGGCACTAGGAGCAGCATGAAAAGCTGTATTTTATAATCATGAAACTCCTTCTTCCAGCCAGAACTAGCAGCACACCTTGAAAAAGTTTTATTAAATGTTACTTCTAAACCTAAGGAAACTCAGATTTGTTGGCACCACCAAGGTTAAGGACAATGCAGACATGCACTGTTCAAGAGGTAGGACAGAAATTGGTTGTATTTCAGGGAGGGGTGCTGGCACTATTGAAGGTAAATCAGGCCCCACCATAGAGTGCTTGATTGTCTCCAGCTTTCTGTGGAATGCTCAGTAAGAAAAGCTTGTAGTTTCTGCCAGTACCCATACCATGTGCCGAAGATTGTTCACAACCTAGAGATGTGGGAGGCATTTCAGCTATATTATAGCTTGTTAGTTTAAAATATAATTTGTTTTCTTACACATCACCACTTTTTTAGAGAGCTGCTGGTTTTCTTGTGCACAGAAGGAGTTTTTCTTGGACCTAGGTGATACAGAATGGACAGGTTTTTAGCTGAAGATCAAAGAGAGGAGAAATTCAGGCCTGGAGTGTATAGTTGTCATGTTTCTTCTCCAAGGCAGGCAACCATTTCTCATCTGACTCTGGCTTCTGTCTTCTTAAGATAAGAAATACGGTCAAAAAATGAAATCAAATGAAGATGTTCGGCAACACATTTGAAGATGGAGAAGACCTCTGGAGTTTTCTTAAAAGTTCAACCTGACTGTGAGTCAGCTATTGGGAATAGCTAATGGCTATTGATAGCCCATGATTTTTACTCTCACCAATGACATTTTGTCTAAAATTTTCAGATTTCAGGTGGAAACCAACAGCAGATTTTAAAAAAACTAGAATCAGTAATAGGTGACTGAGGGTAATTATCATACTCTCATTCTGCCTTTGACAAGTAGTTCAGTGACCCCATTTCACCTGGATGAAACAACACTTTAAGGCACTTTAAGAAATTACACTTCAATTTGAGCTCAGTGCATTTTCAGAAAAAGGAAGCTGTAGCTTGTCTGCACAGGTAATGTCCTCATCTTGCAACCTGGAAGATGTTGGGTTTTTTTATTATGACAAAATCAGTCATAGCCAGCTGCAATGCTGGCCTGTAATTGTAAAGTGGCTTAGTGCATTCAAAAATGAAATATAACTTAATGGTAAGTGGATTGTCCGGGGAAGAAAGCAAGCATGCAAACAGTTTATGTACCAGTTTGCTCACATTGATAAGAAGATCCCAGCAAAGGGGAAGTTTGAAAGGATGCGAGCTCAACTGCCCCAATACACAAAAATTTCCATATGTTGTGTTCTTACTGTCATAGTTAGAGAATAAGTACACAGGAAATAGGAATTTTGAACCCAAGCAACTACTTCCAAAGGCCATTGCATGAGCTGATTACTTCCTAGTAAGTGAAGGGGATCGCTAAGTGACACAGCACGAAGTTCCCAGAGTTGAATTTTTCTTAAACTGTTTCATACTCCCAGGAGTTGCTTCAGAAATCACCTCATTTTCCAGGTTTTCCTCACCTACATCAGAGAGCTGAATATAGTTGGAGTCTGCTTCATACCACACAGAAGACTGGTTTTTACTAGTTAGCCTAATTGAATAAATAAATTTATCGAACAGTTGTCTCCTCACCTGCAGGACTTTGCAGTTTATACTGATAGAAAAAATAGTTCACAGTACAAAATTAGGTCCTGGAGTAGTGCAGAAATGATCTGATGAACAGAATGAGTTTCTATTCATTATCCCACTTTAACATCTAGAAATGTGTAATGTTCATTTTTCCTTGCCATCACTTCATGTGCGGTGGAAACAATGAGAAAAGAGCCTCCTCCTGTGCAGCAGAGAAGAGCAGGACTGAAAAGGACTTGGACACATGCCTCTATTAAATTACAGAGCCAAGAGAATTTGTCCATTTGCTGTAAGAGAAGCTTATACTCGTACTAAAAGTCATACTAAAGGTATATTAGTATAAAAGGAATTTATTTTCCCAAGAAAATGTGCTTTTGTTGGTCTGCTTTTTGTAGCTATTAGCTTGACATTCGGAAAATTTAGAGATCTAATGATGAGGCCTAGAAAAAATCAAAGGTGCTTTTAAATGGGTTTTCACTCTAATGCTACTGCACGCAGCACTCATGCACCTGAAAAAATGTGTGGTGAGTTCATGTAAGTATCTTATGTACCATCTGAGGGACCCTTTCTCACAGTTAGTTAGACTCTGCACTTTAGAGAAATCTTCACGAAAAACTCTTAATCCTGGCAGCTTTTCTAGCAGAATCAATCTTTTGAGGATCGGAGTGATCAGAAATGACAAAACCAACCTTGGTATTAGTATTTCACTTGATAAATTGCAGAGATCTAGGCTTCCCTTACATTTGTCAACAGTGACTTTCCACTGAAGTGGAAGGTATTTGAAAAATTACCTCTAATGTTTCAGGCTAGGGGGGAAAGTACTTTTTCAAACTATGAGAATATTTCCCTCATGCACCGTTAAAACAACTGGGGAGAAAGGAAAGCAGGACAGGGGTAGTACACTTGAGTCCCTAAAGGTAGGGTTGAATAGCCACATGCCAAATTATTTAAGTTTTATTCCTGTGAGCCATGGCATGTAATGATAAAGTGTTTTTGTTAACAGTATGGTGAGCCACAAAAGAGTAAGTGTTTCTTTTCTTCAAAGCTGCCCTTTCTTGGCTGCTGTGTCTGGGACTGTCCTAGTTCTCATCTTGTTCCTTAATTGGTTGTGTGCTGTGGTGGATACTGCCCTTCTTCTCTCACAGCCTCAGTGATGTTCTGCAGGACCCGCTGCTGGTTCTTATTCTTTGCATTGCCCTGCCTCTCCTGCAGACACAGGTGCCATCTGTGTCGCAGGTTACTCAGCTCTGTGTTCCCTCTGCGCTCTTCCTTCTGTCCAACCTAAAACTCAGTCTGGGGCTCCATCATTTTGCAGTGGAGTGACTGGCAACATGGAGTAAACACAGCTTTTTGTCATCCTCTAGGTACTCTCTGCAGTCCCCTTCCTAAGGGGGATATTCACCCCACCTGTCTTTGCTGCCTGTGGGCTAAATGCAGGTGTTGCCTGGGGATGCCGTTCCAGGACAGGCACTTCCAGAGGGTGAATTTTTCCATCTGTTTCTAGCATCGCCTTTGACTGTTACAATTAGAAGATGTGAATGTGACCCCAAAAGCCCTGGTTAACATGGATGGAGAATGAAGTAAAATGTGACATGTGTGATCTCTGCTGGCTCTTAAGCAGGCAGATTAGACAAAATGTTGTCTCAGCTAAATGATGGTTCTGGTTTTCTTTGAGTACTGGATGTAAAGTGGAATATGTAAGATGGAATTTAAATGGCAGGGTTAGACAGTAAGAGTTCAAGTGTTACCTGCGCTGATCTCACTGTTAGACTAGAGGCCCCTGTAGCTCACAGAAGTGGGACTCTGGGCTGAGCAGGATTTTGTTTTAACTCATTTACAAGGTTTTTATCTCTGTGGCACTTCCATCAAAAATATAAAGCACAGAGTGAAAACAAAATGAAACCTGTCACTGAATTACAGATCAAAAGAAACCTCTTTCTTGAAGGTGACTAGAGTCTGGGATTGATGGGGGAGCCAGTGGGATGTTCTCCTCAGCTGGACAAGCCTCTCTGCCGTGACCCCAGATTTTGCAGTGGGGTGGGTTGCGTCTTTCCCACTACTTTTCTTAGTGTCTGCTCCGCACCTTCTGTGACAGTGCAAATTGTCCCCTGGATTTTGACTCTCAACTATGTTGTCTTTCAGAAATTAACAGCTTCCAGCATCAGCATAAGCCCATATCCTCTGTGTCTTTCTTCTTGTTATAATGCCACCACCAAATGGGCAGGCATTCCCCTGATTTGTGGTAATTACTGCTGTGTAATCCAAGTAGGGCATAAGGTAAAAAAGTTGATATGTGTATTGCATAGCTTATTTCTGAGAATAACAGAAGTTAACAAATTTGGAGATCTTTTCCAGTGACAGACTATGCTGGACCATGACATATTTAGTCTAGGTGATCTACCAGTACAAAAATTTGCTTCACATTCCAACACCTAATGAAAAAACCCACTGTTCCCCATTTGCACCTAAACATACACAATTCCTGAGGTAAGGACAACAAGGCACATGAAGAGAGCTGTTGACTGTGGGGATGGAGGACAAACTGGTCAAAAAAAAAAAAAAAAGAAATTGTCTGAGGGTAGGAAACCGCACACAGAATTACAGGAAAATCTTTGTTTCTAACTCTAGGTCCTTCTTCAGTTATCAGCAATGATGATGATTCAGCCAGTCCCCTCCACCACATATCAAATGGCAGTAACACTCCGTCTTCTTCTGAGGGGGGTCCTGATGCAGTCATCATTGGGATGACCAAGATTCCAGTAATTGAAAATCCGCAGTATTTTGGAATCACCAACAGTCAGCTCAAGCCAGACACCTGTAAGTACAGACAACTGTATGTGTTTCATTCATTCATTTTACTGTGCAAGTACTGGGGCTTCTTCTTTAAATTTCTGGGAGTAGAAGGGTGGGGTTAAAATGTATGCAATTTGCTAAAGACGCATGGGATGAACCACTTTACATCTGTCAAAGCCAATTTCAGCCCTTGGTATGAGTCACTGAAGTCAGAAATGTTATGCTCAAAGCCCAATCCATATTCCATCAAAGTCGCTGGTAGCCTTTCCATTGATTTCAGTGGTCTTTGGCCAGTCCTGTGCACTGAATGTGTTCTTGGGAGAAAACAAATCCTGGGTCAGAAGCCAAAGTCAGTATTGTTACATACGTCCTGCTTTTAAATTGATTGTGTCGGTAATGAACATAATCTAACTTTGAAGTCAGAATATTTGTAAAGTTATGAGAATGATAAGCGCTAAAACTTCAATTCTTTTAATTTCACTGTATAATTCAACTCTACAGCTGGAAAAGATATTGAATATTTACAAGTAGAGCAGAAGGTTGCATGTTGAACAATAAACGTCACATACAAATTCTTTCATGTTCAGTTAGCAGCAGGTGAAATGTGAAAAAATATGAAGAATTAAACCTAATTAACTGTGAATAATTAAAAAAGGGTATCTCTAAGTTCAGCTGCTACTCTTCAAACCTAGTAACAGTTTTAGAATTGGCCTTCTGAAATGTTTATTTTTGAACCAGTGATTAGCATTGCAGCAGATAACTGAAAAAATACCCAAAGGATATTGTGATTAATAGTTACTGCACTTCCGACTAGTTTTCATCAGTACATTAAGCTCTTCAGGTGTTTCAGAGAAGGTTGCTTCTTCTCTTTTTGGTGGGTTTTTTTTGGTGGTGGTTTCTGGGGGGTTTTTGTGGTGGTGTTTTCTTTCTCTGTGTGTGTGAGTATATGTACCCTTCTGAAGTGTCATGGGAAGTCTGAACTGTTTCTCTGCAAAGTTGCTCCAGAGACTCACAGTCTGGCTGGTGAGCACTGAGCTTGCAGCTAAGGGATGCTACAGCTTATCTGTATCCTACCCTGAGTGATACCACTTCACAGCACAAACTATAGCCTAGAGGCTTAATGCCAAGGTCAGAAGCCTTTGTCTCAAACTTCGCAAAGCTTAAATGCTGTAATAGGAATCTTTCTTGACCTGTGCCCGAGGGCATGCATGCATATGCATACGCTGTGCATGACTTGTGAATATTAATACTCATCTATGTCTAGGCTGTTCCACTAAGCACAATTCGCAGAGGATGTTCCTGGAATGCAACAGAAGGTCTCTTTCTGCCTCTTTATTGTACTTCTCTTTCTTACTGTAGCTTTTTTGTGTGGCACTATTTTGTGATTAGAAATGCCCCACTACCTCCTGTAACAGAGGATATTTGAATAATCTGGCCTAGAATATGCAGTGGGATGTTTAAGATAATCACTGAATGGCTGATACTTGATCAGCACAAGGAAAATGTTACACAGGTGCATTTTGATTAGAACATGAATTCTTGTAAAGAATAGAAGATGCTAGGGAATCAGAAATGAGCAGCATGCCCACTAGCTTCTATGAAGCTCAAGATCGGAGCATCC
>NW_010191459.1:0-5104 GCF_000695765.1 Mesitornis unicolor
AACCTGGGGTTGTTCCTGCCCAGATGCAGACGGTTATTACCGTCTATTATTGTAAGCATCCATCTATACAGCCCAATTAGGTAACTTATAATTATCTTCCCTTGAATATACTACAATCACATAAGAACACAACACTGCTAAAAGCGGTAACGAACATCAGCACTCACTCACGAAAGACAAGAGCTCACTAACAGGAAAGGAAAGGAAATAGCAGGAAGGGAACCAGAAGAAAAAGACTCAAATGTCACTGAAAAGTAGAGAAGGGAAATGAATGCATGTTTACTGCAGCTCACCCTGCTGCATTTGCATTTTCTTTGCTTCTCAGGAATGGAAACGGAGGAGTATTAATGATAGCGAGGACCATCCTGCTTACTGCCACCATGGAAGAAATCACCAAGCCCTCAAGTGTAAAACTAGAGTTATACACGGTCTCTCTTTAAGAAGACTAAATGACTGTAAAACACAGCAAATGGAAAACTACCCTTTACATTTATTCTGCTCTGTTCATTTCCCCATGTAAGTCTAATATTTTTAAATGAGATTCTTTTCAGGGAAACAGCAGATGAGTCTCGCACCAGACAGCTGTTTTGTCCCTGTGCACTCCTACTGACTTTAAAACAGGTGTAGTTGTGAACTTTTGCTCACTTGCCCACACTCCAATACCTCTGTTTTGCCATTTTTAACCATTCCTTCCTGTGTGAACGAGCCCAAGTGCTGGGTTTTCTTTCACATGCAGACAGGAAACCCTGCCACCAAAGTCACAAACGGTGCACTAGGGAGAGGTGCATGGAAGCAGAATGACGAAGACAGAAATTTTCATATTAATTTATTTTTTAAAAGAAAACCAGGAAAAAATAAGATAAAAGATTCAAGGTCTACAAAAGAAAGGGTTAAAATTGCTATCTACAGCGAAGAGGCAAAGAAGTCTCAGCATATGGTGGAACAAGAGGAGGACAGGACAAAGAATTAGTGAAAAAGAAAGCAAAATACCACAACCTTCAAAAGCAAGAACTGCCTCCCGTAAGTACCCCACGTGCAGGTTTTCTGTATGTGAACACAGGGGAGGAAGGTCTATGGGGAGTAATGAAAATATGAGCTGAACAAGCACATTGCAGATGGTTGTCAGAAGCAGTGATTGAAGTAAAACCCTTAAGACTGAGGGAACCAGTGGGTGCCAGAGCGAAACCATTCTTTTGACTATACCTTAAAAAATCTGGAAGATTTACAAGAGAGAAATATTACTACTACAAAACTCATATAATTCATTATGTATACCAGATAAATTGTCCTACACCTTCAATTACTGGACTACAAAGTAGGTGGAAAACCGGCTGGCCCACTGGCCCCAAAATACATTCACCAGCTACTCAACATCCTACTGGTGGACAATTTCTAGGTGTCAACACTGTAAGACAGCTTCATTTACCTTGGGAATCATTGAACTTCATTACGCTGGAAATCAGCTTTGAATTGGGCCCAGCTCTGAGCCAGGGCTGGACCAAATGAATGACCTCCAGAGATCTTCTCCAACCTATACTACTTTACCATTCTGAGTCTTCTCCTGTGTATATTAGGTTTCTCCAACCATTAAGACTTCAGCTATAGAGTTTTTCGGAGTACACGAATATCCCACTCTAGTAATGTAAGTTTTTAAGACCCAGAATTCAGGGAAAGCATCTGAACTAAAGAGATGCTACAAAGTTTAAGCATTATTAGAACTAGAAATAAAAAAAATAAAAAAAAAACCAAACCCTCCTTCCCTTCTAAGCCATTCAAAATTAAATGCAACTTCTCTTCAGAACTTCTAACCATGAATATGCAGACACATAAGCTTGTGTGTGTGTGTACAAACATATACTGTATATTTATATGTATCTGCTAACATATCTTGAAACTTCCAGTTTGCTCATGGCATTCTGAAGGGGAAAATACCAGGCGGTTCACATTTAAGTACTACACCACAGAAACAGAGTCCATACGGTTAATCCTCACTGCCCAGAGATACTCCAGCTTTCCCACAATATGAACTATATTTTAAAACACAGTTCCTGCATCACGGGTTTCCCATTATTCCCATGTGATGCCCACTGGCGTAACAACAGCTTCAGCCACGGCTTACAAAGACACCAGAAGAGTGAAGGTATGTTTGCAGCTGAAAAGAAAGACCCACAGTACTTGAGTGCCAAATCACACGCCACCACTAGCACTTACTACTAGGCTACTCCTAGAGGACTTCAGTAGCTCGGATCAACTGCCCTGAGAAAAACTTTGTAAACTTTCAAGAAGTGAAAAGTGAAGTAATCATAATTCCACCAGTATTTTTTTCCCCTTCTACGAAGACAGGGTATGTTTATGTAAGCATGTAATGATCCATCTGAGACACAGATCTTCCAAAAAGAAATTTCAAGTTTGGGATTTTTATGTATAAACTAAGAAGATGGATCACATGACGAAACAGAAGGGGGAACAGATTTCTGTAGTCTCCTATCGTCTGTGAACGAAGCACCAGGATGCATACATGACATTAATCACCCAGGACTCCACAGATTGCATCAGCAGAAGTGCATATGGAACCCATGATTATTATTACACTGGGATGCTAAAGTTAGACTGCACTCAGTGCCGAGGACTCAGAGGACACGTTCAGTCCCTTTTTGCCTTCAAAACTGGTGCAACCTCAGATGATACTGCTGCTCCCTTCTAGAAAAATAACAGTGTCCAGGTTGGGTCTCAGTTCCAAAATACTTCATAAGACTGCGCTAAACCAGTGGTTTTCGGTGACATCTGTAATACTATTTTTTTTTTTTTTGCAGTGATTTCATATAAAAGCAGGGAGAAGGAAACTGGAAAATTCTGCCTGCATGTCAACCGTAAATCATGAAGGTCACACTTGGTTTCAGGCCGTGGGACGTTTCTATCCTTGGGAAATGTCTGGGAGAGGGCAAGGCAGCTCTGCCTTGGTCCAGCTCTCTCCGCACACAGCACCTCGGGGTGTCTCTGCAGAGCCCTCACCGCCTCCAGCAGTGGATGCTCATCAGCGCGGCTCCTCACAAACCATCAGGTGCCCACAGGAAAAGCCCAAGGGCAAGCGGCTGGACCTTCCTCCCTGTGTTGCATCTGGCAACTGACATCGGTATTGAACGAATAATATGGGAAAAAAAGGAAAACACTCACCCAAAACCCCCCCCACTTCACACCAAGTATCTAGTTCCCTGCCTCATAACCAACCTTGCCGCTGTAATTTCAAAGAGAAACGGCATATTATTTTTTAAATTATCAAGTCACATGCTAAAGAGAATGCATAGCTCTAGAGGGGGGAAAAACCCCAACCAGCCAAAAAAAAAACCCATGAAAGCAAAGCATCTTCTTTCTCAAAATACAGTCACAAGACTTGGATGTTTTAACTTTTAACCCACATTCTCCGGGGGAAGGATGGAGGATAAATACGTGTTGCCTAAGAAGGCTTAACAGTCCAGATTCACTGTTACGCTGCTGCTGTTGGTAAAATACGAAGCCAGTCTTGCCCTCGTGGATTTTGAAGTGGGAAACACTTGGGACTTAAGTTAATTATTACACTGGCAAATCATAAAAACATTGAGAGAAATATGACAAGCACAGCTTTACGTATTAGCTTTCTCTGAGAATAACAGAAAAAACCCCACAGATTTATGACACTTTTGATTGTGACTGCACTGCATAAACACAGCCGGAGGCGGGAAAAAAGCCCACATCGGTCTAGCACAAATTTTTAATATCATAAATTTGTAGCTAATCCTTCAAGATCATGTATTAGTAATGCTACAGACCTGCTGTTTACTTTTTCCATACATAACTGTGTGACTCGACTGTGCGAGGTGCCCAGGATACCCATTTCAGTCAGGAGAGGAGCATAGGTTGCTTCAACGCCCAGCAAAGGTTTGCTCGCTGCCTCCAAGCATCAGGTCCCCTATTAAAATCACTGCTGCCATGCAATTTATCCCAAAATAGGTTTTGACTGTGGCTGTAACGCTTTCTAGATCTTGACACAGACTGAGACGTACCTAATAGATAAAAGCTGTACTTTCGAAGAATAACTATGTTTTAAGTTTATTTATTTTACTTCTTGCATTCCGTTATTCATACTTAATTTAATACTGTTATTTCTATCAAGTTCAAAATCAAAGTACATCAAGGAGTTTAATGTCCTTCTAAGGAATAATCCAGATGCAGTGCAAGCAGTCCCCAACCGCGGTCCTTTTTCACACCATAGCACCCAGGAAACCCTTGGTGCACCCAAACCACAGCTTCCTCAGCTTTAAAGCAGAACAGCAACTCTACCAGCAGAAGACAACCACTTACCTTGGTGGAGAGCACAGTTATGGAAACAAATAAACCCATCTGAAAGTGTGGTGCCACCAGCTCTTTCTTGCTTCCTCCCCACTCTGCATTCACCTCATAGATTCTTGGTTCATTAGAGGTTCACCACCTCTGATGTTCATCCGAATACCCTGGAGAACTAAGGTCACCAAATGGGCAAAACTACAGCTGACTTTTAAAAATCATTAATTTTCAGCCAGATTTGTGAGCCAAATCTCTTTCCCCAGAGGCCGTATCAGTACTGAATCCAGCACATGGAAGGGAGGGCAAATAGGAGGAGAAGGGGAGGTGGAGACCACAGCTTCTGGCACTGCGAGGTGCAGGGTTTACCAGGTCTGGCTCACCAAAACCACATCTGGTGGACAAACAGGAAAACGGCTCCTGCAGAACATAAACACTTTCAGGAATTTTTACATTCTTCAGTAATGGCACAAATTTTGCACTGAATTTTTAAACAACGTAAGACTACACTTACACTTTTGATTGGTGGATCAAGATGTCAGGAATTCATCAACAGGAGCGGGTAGGACCACCTTCTGTGGCCCCATAGCCATTTAATTTTTCCTGTAGTTCTGGAATCATCTCAGGACTCATCTACTGTTGACAGAGCTCTAAGTTTTCTCATTAAACTTCAGTGGGATCAATCTTTAATGTAACTGCACTCCCGAAACAGTGAGCGGCACATAAAGAGAGCTCTCCATAAAAAGGAGATGAAGAGTCCACAGGAGTATTTTTATTTCTCAACACT
>NW_010191459.1:5135-12829 GCF_000695765.1 Mesitornis unicolor
CATTACAGACATGCTTCAAAAGAAAATTAAATTAACCCATGAGTGCTATTTCACTGTCGGATACGATGCCAATGAGCCCTTTAACCACGAGCAGACAGAGACAAGAGGTAGGATGCTCTGCGATGACTTTCTGTATGAGTGGACCTGTTCAAATCTTCACCCGTCTCAGGCACAGTGTCCCACAGCAGGCAGCACAAAAGGCATATTTAATTACTGTGTTTGTTTATAGGGAGATTTGTTTAAAATCACAATGAAACTTCCAAAATTTGCTTGTAGGCCCAGCAAAAGAGACAGAGAAGCATCCTGGATCCAGTTGCAAAGCCAGCAGAGCACACGTTCCTACATTCATCTCTGAATATATCGGCATAGCCTCTGTGTACGACACTTCATTTAAGAAAACTGCTCCCTCCAAGGTAACTTAAAGCCACCACTATTACTGGGCAACACCTTAACTCCAGTCATACACAGACCATTTCTGGACAAAATGCCATTTCTATTATGTAGCAGACTTCTTTGCAGTACAGTAAAAGGCGTCTTCTCCAGTCCTGTTAACTTGTTTTCTACAGGCAGCAGATAATTTATACCTGAAGTGACTTTGATTTGATTTTTACTGAGATATCCTATGCTAAATTTCTGCTCAGAACACATTTATACAGCTGAGAATTATCAGCCCCTGAAGATACAGATTTGCAGTGGAAGCATGAACATATTTAAGTAGAGATGGTAAAAGAAATACGGGTTTTCAGTCACTTAATATTATCAAAAACCTTTAATATAAAAATATAAAAAGAAATGGACAGTTCAAGGTAAAACATTATCTACAATCACTTCCATACATGTCCTATCTTTATGATTGCTGGCTGCAACCTTTTTAAGGTCCTTTCACTGATAGTGCTTATCTCAGCTTTCATTTTAAAAGCTTTTTTTTCCCCCTTAACTTCTTGCAATGAAGTACCCATCAAACCACAGCTCAAACTGCTTTGACTTTGTCCCCATGATTTTTCACCACCTTTTGATTTACCACATCAACCACCTTCCCATATCAGAAGCACAAACAAAAAGCTACCATAAACTCTGATGTGTAGAAGGGACAGCAGCTCAGTTTGTGGAAGCTGAGTGTTACTTGGCACCTAAAAGAAGACCTGAAGATCAGATCCAGAACACAGCAGCACTCACACATCCCTCACTGCAGCTCCGAGCTCACAGGTACTCTGTCCTCAAGCTCTGGCACCCAGAAGCCTGCAATGGGGACTCTGAGAGGGGCACTTTCATAGCAGGATGGAAGCCCTCACCCACACTTTCAAGAGCTGACCAGAATTAGCAAACTGCTAATGCATCATGAAAAGGTCGATCTTAAACCCAAATCCTCTGCACAAGGTACCAGATCTGCAGTTCCTGCATTCAAAAAACAAACATTATTCACTTGAGAAAAGCTGACAAGGTTTAATTCTTCTTAAGCAAAAGCAGAGCAGCATTAATAGGGGGTTGGCACCACTCTTCGCACCTGCCAGGAGCTGCAGGTAAGACTGAGCTGCTCCTCCCATGTCAGTGGGACCCAAATCCATGCTCAGCTTCTCCCAGCAAGGAAGAAGAGATTTGCTCTTCCCAAAGGCACCAAGAAGGAAGGGATGGCACAACTGGTCCCACCTTCCCAGAGCTGTTTCATGCATTTAGATATTCCCTGAAGTGCCTCATTTGGGTCCAGCCCCACACATGACCATCATCTGCAGACACCAGGCAGCCTTGCCTTGCTCTGCAATTAGACCAGATCCTTCTCTGGAGCTCCAAAAACAGCTATATAATATAATATACTAAACAGCTATATAAGATAATTTCAGCAGTAGGTAAGAGTACACTGATTTTCAATAGGATTCAGACATTCCCAAACATTCTCCCTGAAGGAAGATGATGAACACAAGGAGAGAACAGAATATGCAAAGTAAAAAATGGGGGGCAAAAGGAGGAAGAACAGCATAAGTAATGCACAGAAAGAGGAAATACAAAAGAAATGGTGTAAACTTCTACAGCTCTTTCAGTATGAAAATATTAAAGTACTTTAAGAAGCTTCAGAATGCTCCTCTGAGGGAATAGTGTCAGGTTTTTTAGTTGTTTGGTTGGGTGTAGTGGTGTTTTTTTCCTGTTTCTCCGTTTTTACAGAAAGCTGAGTGAGTTGACCACTGTCAGGAAGTGAAGTCATAGAGATAAGCTGTGTCTATTGATTTTAAATGTTTTTAAATTGCAAGAGCATCTTGCATATGAATACTCGTGAACAAGAGACCAGAATGGAAAGAAACACAAAAAGGTGAGTGAGCCATAACCAAGAAACATCAGATAAATGTGAATTAGACACTAGTATGAAGATGAGTCAGATATAGAAACAGATAAAACACATTTGAGGAAATGAGAGGATGGAAAAAAATAAGGAAAATGCAAGTTTCAAGCTACTCTTCTGTAATGCTTATGCTTTCCTTACTTTTACAATATACATATCTGGCAATGTCCTGTATTTATGAGCACATCAAAAAGGCAATAGGACTGGCAGGAGTACTTTCATTATATTAATATTCCTGGCTAATCTGAATTTTAGCAAACCAGCAGTAATACCAAAAAAAGGAAGTAACATCTACTGCACCCACGCTCCAGCTCTGCAAAAGCCCAGAGCCCTCCCAACACAGGTTTCTGCTTTATTGAGGAACAATTTCTTGAAAGTACTTTCAGCTGCTGGCAGCTACAGGGACCTCAGAGGAAGGAGTCAAACTCTGCAGCAAGAGAGATCCATCCGTACCACCCTAGAGATGTCCCTGCTTTTTCCAGTCCCTACCTGACCGCAGCCAATTAAAGCTGGGGATTCCTTTAAAGCCTTGCACTAGTTCTATTTTCTCTGCTCTTCACCTCACCTAGGACTGGAGTGGCACTCTGGGTCTAGCACACTTTTTTTTTTCCCTGCTCTCCAGCTAATGAACGTTTTGGCTTCTTCCAACCTATTTGGCTGTTTTCCCACCCAGGTGCATACAAACCTAATAAAAGAATCCCCTAAAAATGTTAGTCTGAGTATCCATGAAGAATTCTCGGTTTTCCTCCACAGTTGTCTCTCATATCTTCCTCCGGGCCCAGCCAAAAACTTTGAGAATAGCAACGTAACCTTTCCTCAAACCATATAGAAAGGATTCCTCCTGCACCACCACACCCCCTCATTAGATGCATCAGCTTCACTTCACATCAGAACTTGCAGGGACAGAAAAGCTGCACAGCCTCAAGAAACCAACAAGAAAAGGAGAGAAACATGAGACTGAATTGCCATTTCCATTCACTGCCCATCCAGAACACAATGTGCAGCCCGAGGGTTTGAGCACATCTCCTGCTCTCACCACCATCACTGAAGAGGATGCTGCCCACTGCTGCTGACACTGCCCTGGTCGGTGGTCACTCTCCTTTCAAACCCGATATTCCCCATTAGGGAGCAACAACAAATTCAAATACGCAGCACACCTGAGCAGGTGACAACCCACGACGGGGTGAGGTTGGCGTTGCAGATTTCTGGGGTAGTATCTGAAAGAAGAAGTATAGTGAAACCTGCGCCTGGCTTGCACAGTCTTATCTCAGGGCTCACGAACACATCATCTCACATGGCAAGTGGTTTGCCATTTGTATGCCTCTTTTTTCATTTAAAAGTCCTTACCTATCAGCTTGAGAGCCATTTTCAAGAGCATCTCAGCCATTCACACACATCCCATTGAGAGACAGAGTCACATTCAGTTGTCTCAGTCATCCACATGACTTGAAATCCAACCTTTTACATTATTTTTCACAGTCAGGGGCTGTGTACACCTACTCTTAAGGCATCTAATCAAAGTTTCCAGATGGGGACCCAAAGTATCCTAGACCCTCCCTATAGGTAGTCTACAGGGTGATAGGTATCTCTCCAGGTCACCAGAGCCCACCAGAGATCTAAGAGCTTTTCACCTCCTCCTTGACCATAGCAGGAGCAATGTGCTGACTGCACCTTTACCTGAACACAGTGCCTCCATCAGGTGCTCAAGTTAAGTGAAATAAATCTAGGTCACCTCCCCGTATCGTTGTGTTTCATGTCCATATATACACACATACACATACTCTCTACTGTGAGGGTGGTGAGACACTGGTACAGGTTGCCCAAGGAAGTTGTGGATGCCCCTTCCCTGGAAGTGTTCAAGGCCAGGCTGGACAGGGCTTTGGGCAACCTGGTCTGGTGGGAGGTGTCCCTGCCCATGGCAGAGGGGTTGGACTGGATGAGCTTTAAGGTCCCTTCCAACCCAAACCATTCTGTGACTCTATGATTCTATATTCATGTATAAATACATACATACATACACATATATATGTATGTACAGACATGTACACATAGATACATGCACTTAGGCATTCTTCAGCACAACTGCCCTTGGCACGCTCTCACTCATGCACTAAGCTGCTATTGCAAAGAAATCAACTGGTTCAAGTCCAAGTGCAAGCCAGGACAGACTGTTTTTTCTCCCATTCACCTTTACAGAACCCCTAAGCCTTTATCGGATGCATACCCCAACAAACTTTTGTTCCGGCATAGCTGGAGTCACACACAGCAGAGAAACCAATCAAATTAAGTTAAAAAAAAAACATCCTAGAAAAAAAATAGTCACTGCAGACTGAAGAGCGCAAAAAAAGACAGGTAGTTTTGCAGATCACTCATGAACTTGGCAGCACCTTCCTAGTGATCACTTCTGCTCGACTCAAGACCCAGCAAGTGCCTGTTTGCAAGTGAGCTCTCCACTTCTGCAGAGTTTTAAAATAACGAAAGAGTCTTTGCATTGGTACATGGTTTCGCCCATTACCTACCAGGCTCAGTCTCCACGCGAATAGATTTGCAAGGTAGCACAGCTCTCACACAGTTAATGCTAGCAGATGTGTATTTGGCAACACGGAATCTAGCAATGGGAACTGGCCAAAAATACTTATTTCATAAAAAACTGGCACTCTGCCCTGCCATTACAGCAGGCTGCACCAAGAGAAGATGAGAGGTCCTTTGCATCCCACCTGAGTCCCTTCACATCGTATTTACCAGACCTCATGCAGACAGCACTGCAGAGTCCAATTCTGTATTTCTACTTAAAATCTTGGTCATGTTTTTGTGGGGCACTCTCACCATCAGGTAGCCAGATGGAATCACAGTCTGTTGAGAAGAAACAAACACAGATCAATAACTACAGTCTGATTCCTGTGCCTTAAATATTGTCAAAACATGCACGAGGAAAAGACTGCTGGACTTCACAGCGAAAGCTCGATGCACTCTGATACTCCCATACAGGGCACCAGCATCCACAGGAGCGAACTACAGAGGAAGAAATATCTGCAAGCAGAGAAGTAAATAAATAAATAAGGACGGAGAGCATTTCGCATTCTTTCAGCCATTTATATTTAATGATCTCTGTATGACACAGTCTACAGTTCTCCAATAACAGAGCCGTGCAACATGTGAATGAAAACAGGAAAGCATGAACTCGGAGATCAAACCCCAGCTCCTCTGGCTTTAAATTGAAAATAACAGTCCTTTCCCTATTGATTTTTTTTCCCTCCTCTTTCATTTGTGAAGAATTGATTTTTCTCGCCTGTGGTTGCTGAAGTGTCCACACCTGCAGCTCGCTGCTTGCTTTAATCTTTGTATTTGTTCATCCACACCTCCAAGGAAGCTGTATCAAATGAGCACCTGGGAGCCCCTGTCCCACGCTCACCAGTGGCCTCATCAAGCCTCCGAAATCCTATCCCTCTGTGTTATGACCAAAAGATGAGGAGGCTGCTCCTTCCTTACTAGGGGATGCTCAGGGTCTTCTCAGTAACCACAGACCCTCAGAACAAAGTCCATGTCACGTATTTTTGCAGGAGGTCATCTCAGAGCAGCACCCACACCAAGGAAGACACAAGACACAACAGGAGCTCCTGCTTCCCCAGCAGCTCCCGAGAAAACGGCAGAGTGAGGATCCCAGTCTTGCCTCGTCTGAACATCCCAGGAAACCTACCACAAAAAGAAGGAAAATCCCGGAAAAAGAGGCAATTTGGGGAGGTCAAGATGAAAAGATGGGAAGTACTCACACAATAAAGCCCTCACCACAGCTACTGCTGTTTCTCTCGCTCTCTCAGTGATGGATGTAATAAAAGGAGCCCACACTGCACCATGCCGACCTGCTCAGTTCCTCCAAAGACAGCTGGTGGTGCTTATGAAATACTGATATTTTAGTACTCAAATCTCTTCTATGAAAAAACAGAGCTCTTAATTCCCAAACCAGCCTGTGTGGCAGTATTTATGGTGTGTGCGCATGTCTGCTCCGAACACGTATGGCTTATTTCGCTTTTGATCTGAACTAAGACTTGCAGATGTTGAAGGCATTAATCCACTTTGGCAAACCTCTTTCACGCTAGAAAAAACCCAAACCCTGTGTGTAGCACTCAAAAACAGTAATTTGCATGTAATGGGCAACTAAGTTTTAAGGTAACTAGCCATGTAACAAGCTTATGCATTTAAAAATGTAGAATACAGTCCTATTCCAGTATCCCTTGAGCACTAACTGTTTGGGGTCTGAGTTAAGTCTAATTATTTTAAGCCCTTAATGACTGTTGGTATCGTCTTTTCCTGACACTTTTGGTCCAGAGGCACAAATAACACACAAATTATGCTGTAAGCCCACAGTTATACAATTGTATGGCTTATTCATCAAAACGAGACCAAGTGACTGTGACACAATCAACAGACACACAAATTATAAAACACATCTAAAACCCTAATTACCTACTTGGGATTCACTATAAGGCAACACATCTTGCTTACAGGCTTTGGGAAAATTAAAAGAGGAAATTAAACGACCCTCCAGATGTCAAAGGGACAAAGACCCCAGGCTAGGGGACCTGGGGCAATGGTCCCCTATATGATCATATCCTAAATGGACAGCATCCGCGTTGCACATTGCGCTGTGACTCCCTGTCGTGGTTTAGGCCCAGTGCATAACTGAGCACCACGATGCCCCAAAAAAGGGGCTAGTCAAAAAAAGGGGCTAGTCAAAATAAGGACTGGGAGGGCTTCTCACCACTGAAAAAGGTCACAGGCAAAAGACAGACTCATCATAAGGAATAAAAATCCAAAACAATTTTAATTTGTTACCAACATCAGAGTAGAACAATGGGAGATACAACCAGATCTTAAAGTCAAAACACCTTCCCTCCACCCCTCCCTTCTTCCCGGGCTCAGCTTTTGTTCCCAGTTCCTTCACCTTCCCCCTCCCCCTTTGCCTTGAGGCGCAGGGGGATGGGAGGGGGGGTTTGCAGTCGGTCCTCCCGTCAAGTGCTTCTCAGAAGTAGGAAAAAAAAACCTCAGCGCAGTGTCTCTCTCTCTGCTTCCACGTGGCCCCCTTTCTATAGGGGAAGAAGTCCTCAAAAGCCCAATATGGGTCTGCCCACAGCTGCAGTTTCCCTCACGCACAAAACTGCTTCAGCCCAAGTCCACAAAACTCCAATCTGGGTCTGCCCATGGTCACAGTTCCCTCACACACGACCAGTCGACCTGGCTCTCGCCATGGGTTGCAGAGGGGAAACCTGGGTTCTGCCTCCTCCTCCTCCTCCCTCTCTTTTCTTTTCTTCAAACTGACCTTGTCGTTCTTCAAAGTTGTTCTCCTCGGGCCCCACTCCTTTCT
>NW_010191459.1:13056-14920 GCF_000695765.1 Mesitornis unicolor
GCCCTGGTCAGAGGTGGGTCTGACAAAGGCAAAGGGGGAGCTTTTCAGGTAGCTTCTTAAAGGGCCATCTCCATAGCCCTTCCCCCATTACCAAAGACACAACCAAAAACCCCTCACAGAAAACCCAAAACACTCCCGCAGTGACATCCTCCAGCACACAGTGAAGGGCGATTCATCTTTTACGTCGCTATGTCGTATTTGGTTGATTTTCTATGCAGCAGTAATTCCCAAGGAAAAACACAAAATAAAGCCTAAGTTCTGCCACAATGTTATTCATTAAAAAAAGCAAGTGTCTCGCCCTGTGCAGAGATGTATGTGTGATTCATTGCTGTGCCCCCAGGAATATCCAGGCCAAATGAAGATGCCAGCTAAAGGGAGAATCACTGCACAAACCAAGTGCAGAGTAGATCAATAAAGTGAGGCCTCTTTCCTTTCTAAAAAGGGGAAGAAGCATTTTTTCTGTGAATTGGGGTCTACTTTAAACGTCAGAAAATCTGGTAGTTTCAACTTTCTGCAACTGCTTCGAATCACTTTTAAAATAAACTCACACTGCATAAGACATGCGTTTTGCTAATGTTACCAAGTTCATATTTGTTGGATATTTTATGTTTCTAGCCCCAGAAGTTCAGGTCAGGTCATTGCAGGTAGGTTGTCCTTGCACAAGTATCAAACACCAGCATGAAGAGTACTGGATTACACTATGCCAGGTACTTCTCTCACTTGCAAGATTAATACTTAATACTAATACTTAATACAAATAATAGTATTTGCTTTATGGCTACAGCACTGATATACACACGTTTCCCATAGATATATTGATTCAATAATCTTACTTAAAAGGACAACATCCTGTATTCGTTCTACTCCTCTTCTACCTTTAAAGTATTTTCTTTTTTATTTTCTATTCAACTTCTCCACTACATATCTGGAATCCATATGGAGCAATACTTAGAATCGACCTCTTAAAATATTTATTCTCAAATGCAAGCTTTTTCATGTTATTATTTTGCGAATTTAACTACAGAAACTTCTGCCTTGATGGTCTGAAGATGCTCTTTGCTTTAACTCATTTTATTTTGTCCAACAGGTGAAACAATATAGAGTATTTGGAACATTCCAACCAAATTATTTATAATCACAGAATCACAGAATATTAGAAGTTGGAAGGGACCTCCAAAGATCACCCAGTCCAACCCCCCTGCCAGAGCAGGATCACCTAAACTAGGTTGCAGGAACGTGTCCAGGTGGGTTTTGAATGTCTCCAGAGAAGGAGACTCCACGACCTCTCTGGGCAGCCTGGTCCAGTGCTCTGTCACCCTTACAGCAAAAAAGTTTTTCCTCATATTTAGATTGAGAATCCACGAGAAGCTTTAAAAACAAGACTTTGGACTTGTTCCTGCCTGACCAGCTCTTATTCATCACTTCCAGCCCTGAAGTATCATGTCCCTCAATAACGGCCAAACATAAAAAGAACCACAACTAACGAATGTTGAATGTTGAAAGCTCAGACATAAAATATATCAAGACTAAGTTGTAAGCTGCTCTTGTAAGGTTGATTTTTAACTTTAAAGTTTAAAAATCTTTCTTGTCTGGATAGTGCCCTTCATTGCTAAAGGAGTTTTAAAAATACGAGGCATTATATATATTGTTTATATATAATATATATATTACACATATGTAATGTATATAACATATGACACACATATATGTTATATATATATATAAGTCTATAAAAAATATAAAGCCTGCATGAGACCACCTTCATGCAACAATCTCCTTATGTAAATAACATCCAACGCAGTCATTTCCAGAGCATTAACATGTCAAATGACTAAAGCACACTGAGATGCAGAAGAGTTGAGCG